>NW_023596136.1:571862-681862 GCF_011947565.3 Pollicipes pollicipes
TTTCCCACATCCAGCAGCTTCTTTCACTTCCAAAGGCCAGATCCAGTAGCCATCAGTCCCTGAGAGAGCTGCAGGACCGCCTCCTAACCCACATCCGCAGCCTGGAGTTACTTGGTGTGGGAGGTGACGGTATGGTGTAATCCTTGTCCCTCTTATCCTGTCTAAGCTGCCCCCTGACATCATGTTGGAGTGGGTTCGTGAGGGCGCAGGCAAGGAAGCGGACCTGGCGTGGCTGATGAGCTTCCTGGCGGCTGAGATGAAGCGCAGGGAGCGTTCCAGTGCCTATGACTCTGTTCAGGTACAGGGGGCTCCAGGTCAGCAGCTGGCTGCCCCAGCTGATGAAGAGCGACACAAGGCCACAAGCGGCCCTCAACAAGGGAAGAAGAAGGAGCAGCAGTAGAGGACACCAGCAGCAGCTCTGCAGTCAGGAGCCAGGCCAGGGTGTGGCTTCTGTGGGCAGACACACCAGCCTGAGGTGTGTCTGAAGCTAAAGCCCTGTCAGTACCAGAGCGCAGAGATGCTATCAGGCAGGCTGGGCTGTGCTTTCGGTGCCTGAGAAGTGGACATGTGGCTCGCAGGTGTGACAAGGTGTGTGCTGAGAGTGGAGGACGTCACAGTGCTGTGTGCCGCCTAAAACTGCTTGGTGGTAGGGGGCAGAGTGTTCAGCGTGTCACAGGAGACATCAAGCAGGGAGACCCCAGCAGTGACTCAGGCCCAGCACAGTGTCCGTCGTTATCCTGTAAGAGTGGTGGTCGTGAAAGGTGATGTACAGTGCTGCCTTATGCTCGCGTGAGTGTAGTGGGTCAAGGAGGGCTGCGTGTAGAGGCCACAGTGCTGTTGGACACGGGCAGTGACAGGACCTATGTTAGTGAGAGGCTCGTGAAGCGAGAAGCCTGTGTGGGTAGGATCTGAAAGTGTCTCGTATGCCGCGTTTGGGGGAACTGGCTCATCAGCTGAGCACAGGGATGTGTACCGTGTTGACATGTTCGGCTCTAACATGGCCTCACCTTCTGTCCTTTCCATCAAGGCCATCAGGATCCCTGTCATCTGCACCGTTCTCCAGCGCCCTGTCTTGCCAGCTGGAGTCCTTCAGTCCTTCAGCCACTTGGAGCTGGCTGACCCGCCCTCAGACAGACAGCTGACGGTGGACATACTGGTGGGGCTGGACTGCTATTGGGATCTTGTGAAACAAGGTGAGATGAGGCTCGATGGGGGACTCGTGGCACAAGAAACCTCCCTGGGGTGGGTTTTCTCCGGAAAGATGAGTGCGCTGCCCACAGTGGCTCCACCAGTCAGCTGCTCTGTCTTGGAGATATCCACGAGCAGTCTCTCCGCAGGTTGTGGTCACTCGAGGACATCGGTGTTAGTGATCCAGGGGTGGGGAACTCGGAGTCATGAAGGAGTTCAGCGCCTCAGTGGTAGGGCTGACGGCAGGTATGAGGTTGCCCTGCCGTGGAAGGCAGGCGATGCTGGTCAGCTGACGGACAACAGACTTGCCGCTGAGGCGCGTCTGATGGGTCTGTCTCGCCGGTTGGCGAGAGACCCGGAGCTGGGAGCGGCCTATTCAGAGGCGCTCCAAGGGATGGAGCAGGCGGGTTGGGTGGCCACAGGCCACGAGCTGGGTGGTCCGCACCCGAGGCTCTACCTGCCCCACCATCCTGTCGTGAAGGAGTCCAGTGAGTCGACACGGGTGAGGCCGGTCTTCGATGCATCCGCCACCGGTCACAATGGCGTCTCGCTCAATGACTGCCTGGAAGTGGGACCGTATCTTATCCCGAGTCTGGTGGATGTGCTGCTGAGGTTTAGGCGTTGGCGGGTCGCAGTGACAGCCGACATCAGCAAAACCTTCCTTCAAATCAGTCTCAGGAGAGAAGACAGAGGCGTCCACAGGTTTCTATGGATCCATGACGGTCGGAAATGCGTGATGCGCTTTCGGAGGGTAACATTCGGCGTCAGCAGCAGTCCGTTCCTATTGAACGCCACAGTCCGGCATCACCTGTCCACGTGTGCTCCGTCCCGTGCGATAACTGAGATGGCCGAAAACTTTTATGTGGGCGACCTCTTCTCAGGTGCGGATTCGGAGAAGGAGGCCAGCCCTCTATTGACTGAGGCCCAGGTCGTGATGTCTGGAGCGGGATGACACTGACCAAGTGTAACTCCAACAGCGCGGTAGTATTTGACGGGACCCATGCAGCCACCGACAGCGGCGATTGCGAGAGCGCCAAGGTTTTGGGGGTTATGTGGAGCCCAGGCGAGGACACTTTCACGTTTGAGGGCGTGGTGGTTCCCCCTGACCGACTCCGACCAAACGAGTGGTGCTGAGCTGCAAACCTGGGCTGTTCGATCCGCTGAGGTTCTTGGCCCCGTTCGTGATGGTGGCGAAGAACCTGTTCCAGGAGCTGTGGCAGCTGGGGCTCGGCTGGGACGATGCTCTCTCGGCAGACCGCAGCCTGATCTTCTCGGACTGGCTGAGCGGTATTGGGACGCTGAAACAGCTGCGGATCCCGCGCTGCTACTTGAGCCGCGGCTGGCATCTCGGTGAGGACGTGTCGCTGCACAGCTTCGGTGTCGCGGCTCCAAAGGGGTACGGAGCGGCGGTGTATCTCCGTACCGCCCGGCCACACGGCTCCGATGAGGTCTCGCTGGTGTTGGCTAAGGCACGGCTCGCCTCGCTGAAGCGGGTCACGCTGCCGCAGCTCGAGCTTCTGGTGAGCCTGCTGGCGCGCGCCTGGCCGCACTCGTGCGGCAGGCTCTGCGGCTTCCCGAGGACACGGCGACTCGGTGCTGACCGACTCGATGATCGCGCTGGGAAGGATCCGTGGTGAGCCTCAGCGGTGGAAGCAGTTTTTCGCTAACTGAGTGACAGAGATACAGAGTTTGACGGCTCCGTCCGACTGGTCGCACTGTCCAGGTGAGGAGAACCCGGCCGACCTGACAATCCGCGGGCTGTCAGCAGAGGAGCTGGTGGGATCGCGGCTGTGGTTCAGTGGTCCGAGCTGGCTCGCCCCTCCGCCCCAGGGTTTTGGCCCGGCGCTTGCGAGGCGCCGGTGCCTCGTGGTGAGCTGCCTGAGGTCCGTTCAGCTGACAGACGCGCAGTCCAGTAGTAGCGGAGGTTGGCCGTCAGGAAAGGTTGACGACGGTCCCTGTCTGGTGGGCTGGTGCGGGTAGTCATCCAGTGTTTGACACCGCCCGCTGGTCGTCTCTGTCGAAGGCTGTCAGACGTTGTGGGCTGGGTGCGCCGATTTGGTAACAACGGACCGGAGCGCGCCTCAGAAATTGCACCCTCGACTGACCTTGTCCTCGACGAGACCGTATGTCAGCCTGAGAGAGGATGCAGCCAGCGGCGAAGCCCCCGGCACAGCGGGCCGGTGTCACCTGCATCCTGAGAGAGGAGCTCGCGACAGGCGTTCGCAGCAGAGCTGAGAGGCTGCAGGAGGGCAAGGAGGCTCCGAGGAAGATCCAGCGTTAAGGCTGACTCCGTTCATAGGTGAGGATGGACTCCTGAGAATCAAGGGTAGACTGCAGCAGTCTGAGCGGCCGCATGAGGAGCGGCGCCCGGTTCTGCTTCCGAAGGGCCGGGTCTCTGAGCTGTTGGTTCAGGACCAGCATCGGGGCCCATGGGCCACTAGCGGTGTGTCGACGCTTATGACTGCAGTCCGAGCGGCGTACTGGGCTGTGGGCTTACGCTGCCTCGCAAAGCGAGTGAAGCGTCCCTGTGTCAGCTGTCAGAGACAGGACGCTCAAGTCTGCAACGAGCCGGCAAGCGCCGCTGCCGCGCGACAGGGTGACACGAGCCCCACCGTTCGTGGTCACTGGTGTGGATTTCGCGGGGACCCATTTTCGCTGTGGACTGTCCCCACCAGAAGTTCTACGTGTGCCTGCGCACTTGTGCTGTGACGCGCGCGGTGGCACCTCGAGCTGACGGGGTCGTTGTCGCAGGACGAGTTCCTGATTGAGTTTCAGACGGTTCGCGGCCAGGAGAGGTCTCCCGTCCGTGATGTACTCAGATAACGCACGGACGTTCTTGGGAGCTGACGCAATGTCCCCAACCTGCTGTACCGCGAGGGTCAGCGAGTCTGCGGCCACAGCCGCGTGGACGGCGCCAGATGTGCTAAGCTATCTTGCGGGCCTGCAGGAAGCGCTCGCTCGAACAAATCAGCTCCTGCAGGAGAACAGTGTCGCCGCCCACGAGCAGAGCAAGTTGCGTTGCGACGCTCGTATCGTTGAAAATGTCTATGCTGCCGGAGACCGGGTGTGGCTCCGAAAGGAGGCGCTGAAAGGTGGGGAGGTCCGGAAGCTAGCGACGCGTTGGACGGGGCCCTATCGTGTAGTCGCAAAGTTGAGAAACTGGACATATCGAGTTGTGAAGGAAGGCGGCTCGGCGGAGACAGTTGTAGACCATAACAGGTTAAAACCCTGCCACGCAGACCCAGAGGAGCCTCGAGCGGTCGCTCCCGCTCCTCCCCGGCAATCTGAACGTGGGCGGGTATACGTACCTGTCCGAGCGCTCGCTAACGGGTCGGGCCCATCGGGCATTGGAGGAGACGCGGTCCACCTCGCTCCGCATGCCGGGCGTTGGCCGCTGGAGAGAGCTTCAGCCGAGCCAGCGGAGTGCACGAGCGAAATAACAGGAGGCGCTGTGAACGCAGATGGGGTCGAGGATTCTGAAGATTGTCTGTCGCCCGCTTCAGGTCGGGCTTGTGGCGAGGGGCAGGTGAGTGGAGTTGGACCTCCCGAGCGCCAGAGCCGGTCTGGTAGGGTGATCCGACAACCAGTACATCTGAAAGATTATGTGCAGGATTAGTTGTAAGTTTAAGGTGGTAGTTGTCCGCCTGTGTCATGTCGCCACGTATTCGTTGCCGCATTGTTCCAGGTGTGATTGATAAAGGGCTTTACATGTCTGCGTTCTGTTTGGGTTGTAGAGCTCCCAACCCAGGTCGAACACGCGTGTGTAAAAGGGCGGTGCCAGTGGCGGGACTCGAACTTGCTTCCTTCCCGCAGACTGAGCTGATGAACATGCCTCCAGTCGATACAATGCGTCATGTTATCCTAGTTGTGCATGCTGGTGTTGGTTCGGCATTCGTTGGTATATGCCTGGACAGAACGGGTTCAATCTGTGCCAAAGGAATACCAGGTATGACTGATCGCGCTGGCTTGTGTCAGTCACGTGTAATGCGTGTGTGCATAAGAAGTGGCGTAAATATCTAGAATTCAAGACCGTGCGGTGTTCTGGTGCCAATGACGTCGCGATCATCACCGTGCTTAGTTTCTGGGGCGGAAACTTGCCGGTGGGGGGGGGGGGGGTATTATGACTAGTATTTAGTGGCACTGACCCCGACGGCCGTGGCGACGGCCGTGGCGACGGCCCACCCACCCCGGCCGGCAACCATGGTAACGGGCCGAGTGCGCGGGGAAGCGCGCGGAACAAATAAATAAAATAGACTTGAAGCCGAGCTGCGAGTGTGTATGGGTGGTGTGGATGGTAAGTGGAACCCATGACAGAAGAGACCGGGAAAGACAGACGTTTAGATTCCTATCATCTGCACTTTTTATAAGAGCACTGAATGCGGTAGTGCTAATTTTTTATTATGTGACTTCTTCCATTGTTTCTTTTCACCAGGCGCACAGCCAGAAGGAAGGAAGGGGTGGCGGCGCATGGTTGACAAAGGCCCCTTGATAGTGACAGACCCCACCCAAAACAAAATCACCGGAAATGACGCATTTCTCACTTAGGATAGGTTCTTATACTTCTGTTTTTATCTTCTTTCACTGGAATGGTGGCAAGAAGCTACCGCGAGATCGGTTCTGCCTGAAGTTTACAGCCAATAAATTGAAAAACTTCTTTAAACACGATATACTATTTGAAGCGACTGCATGGTATAAATCAACAGTGCAATCCAGTTTTCAATGGTTGAGTGAGCTTTCCTATCCGATAGAGCTCAGAAGCGTGATCAAAACGTTTATCTGGGCTCTACAGACATTACGAACCCCGCGAATGTAGATCGAAATAGGTCAACAATTTATATTGATTTAGCCGAGCCATGCTTTTCAGGTAATATTCAACATTCAGTCGAAGCTCGTAAGTGGTAGAAATGGTTTAATATGGTTTTAAACAACATCTTGGCAGCAAAACCCACGGCATCAGGCGTTGCAGTCTCGATGGGCCACGCGGCGATGACACGTCTGAAAGGAGTACCTTCGAACGATTAAGGACATCAAATATTGCAGTTCAAGGTTAGTCCAGGGGTATATTTCATATGCACGATTTTTGTATTGATAAGACCGGGCTGGCCTTAACAGCACCGGGAAGCGGTACTTGAATCTGGTAGTGGAATTGGAAGAGTGAAGGTAGAGGCTCTATTTTTCATGTTGCTCAATTGTTAATCTATCCGGAATATGACATAAAAGTCGTGAAAAGATACACCGAGCACTCTGAACGATACGCATTAATTTTGAAAGACATTGGTAATCACAATTTCACGACGGGCGTTTTCCCACGCACAGCAGCCGCCTTGTGCCACTTGCAGAGGCCAACGCCGCGCGATTTTACCAATGTAACGCTTCAGTCTTGTGGGTAGCGTTCTTCCTTTCACCAACGTCCATCAGAGAACGGGCGTGAAAAAGTAACTGTATTTGGTCGAGGTCCCCTTCACGAAGTACAACGTCGCGACCCTGGTCGTCGGGCCCGCGTCCGCCTCTCTCTGACCGTCACTGCCCGTCTGACGCTACGCAGGATGCGTCAGGTTATAAACGGTGGGGCCGCTGGGGGGCGCTGGCGGACGCCCTCCAAGCACTGGGGATAGGGCGTTCTCGGACCTTCGACGTTGTGCAATTCTAATGCGCATGTGAGCCCGCATGAAGCAGCAACAGAGACGCGCCATGTCGCAACCCTTGCAAAAAGTGACTACGGCCACGGGTACCCACATCCGGTTTATCAAGTAATTATGATACAGAGTAAGCAGGGCAATGCACCCGCGTCAAACGAGGCGGTCTAAGTGCGTTGTTCTCGTTAGCGAGCCGAGCGTCCCGCTGACGAGTTGACAATTGCGCGGCACCGACGCGTATTGGGTTACGCGTTACAATAGGCCCAGCTAACAGCAAAAGAATGATAGCAGGGCAACAGCTATCATTAGTTGGCAGCAGTGCTGTCAACCAAGTACGTAGGGGCTCGGGAATAACGGCTGACGCATCGCGGACTTCGTGAGCACGCACTGAGACGCAGCATAACCTAATCAGCGCACAGCGCTAGATCTACAAGCCCAAAAACATGTAGCATAATCTAATCGAGCAGAAAGCCAGTACCAAAGAACGCAGGGCACAGAGCGTGCGTTCCGACGCAAAGCATACATACAATACTAAACACAGGTCGCACACGCTCGGGTGACATATGCATACGTCAAATACCTACATTAGTACACCAGACGGTGCGCAGCGCTACATAGTTGCGGCGGTTTGCGTAAACACTGCATATCGATCGCACATGTATCAGACACCGGATGACAGCTAGATAGACGTACATTAACTTAGGCGCGCGGCGGTATATACATTGCTAGCACATCTGGCACGGGAGAAATGCTGGGGAACGGGGGCGATAAACAAACGTGTAGACCTCACATCTCGGGTCGAACCGATCGCGGCGTGGCACGCGGTTGCGCGGGGCGACGAGCCACGGCGGCCAGGACATGATCTGGCGAACCACTCGCGCGGGGAGTAGTAGCGCCGACGGTGATCACTGCAGACCCAGGCACGGTAGACTGAGACGCTGCGTGTTCCGGTGCAACAGGGGCCAAGGGTATTTCTTCGGCCGGTGCTGACTGGGTTCCGGTCATTTCATCGGTCTGGGCTGCAGGGGAGTGGGAATGACAGCGGCGTGAGCGGCGAGTAAGGTACAGGATCAGGCTCCGAATAACTGGACAAATATGACGCATGGCGCAACAGCCAATGACGACAAAACCAATGCTAATTACCAAAACGTATATGCTATATTTGAAGGACGTCGGACTGTCACTGCTCAGCGCGAAAGCGGAAGGCAAATCGAAACATTTGGCAGCGGGTAGGCCATGGACTGTGAGTTCAGGCAATGCGGAAATGTTGGCGGTCGTACGATTCAGCGAGGCGTTCCAAGATGAGCGCCAGATAGGGGTCGGCTGATCAGGGAGTGTAGCTTGTACGTGAAACTGAGGAAGCTGAAGCTGAGATTCGCCAAAGTGATATGGGGGCATTAAAAGTATATCACTATGGGCTGAACATCCCGCATCGAGTTCCAGGACGTTTATGTTATCCTGAACTACGAGAGTTTGACTCGACTGGTTTGCGGCGCAAACCGTAGTGAGCCTAAAAGGGTTGATAGAGACCAGTAGCCACTGACCATGTCCAAGATAATAACCCTTTGGATCGTGGTTTCTAAGTTGTACCATTGGAGAGCATAATTTATGGATAAAAGCCTCTCCTTTCCGAAACAGAGCGACTAGACATGATACAGAAGATGCCATGGAGTACGCAGGTTTATGTAATTGGTAGAATGGCAATTTAGCAAGCAAACATGTTTGGATCTCGCTGTCCTCAGGAAAGACGTATTGTGGCCGATTTTCAGATGCCATGAGGAATGAAGACGTTTCCACGGTATATTCCAGAGAGATATTATGTACATCGTGTGGGACGCGATATTTAAAGAATTTGTAAACGTCAAATGCATGCGTAACATGCAGTCACGGGATATAGAAAAGCACATGAAAGACCAAGTCTTTCTGTACCACTTTAGGTCGAATGAAACGGATGTACTGACCGAGTTCCTGTCGTGGAAACGGTAGAGCGAGAGTCGTGGGAAGTTCTTTTTCAATTGTCCACAGGATTGTTTGGAAATTCCTTGTTGACAGCAAACTAATGTGTAAAATTCCAACTTTTGCGAGAGCCAGTTTCTTGTCCAAACTATTAAGTCGATATTGAAGCCTACGCAAAACTTTAGATAGCCCAAGAACGGAACCTGACACGTATTCGATATACGTGGCAGTAATTATGACGTCCATTGCCTGGTCCATATGATAGATTACGTCATCGCGAGACTTTGCAATTTTCCGTAAAGCATGCGTTACTTCAATTAGCTGTTTGCGGTTCGTTCGGACAGCGATTTGTGTTGAGTTTAAAACAGCAAGAGTTCCGTTGAAACTGCGCTAGAATTTTTTCTTCTTTGCCTAAGACTGAGACTTGGGCTTGGAGATGATTTAACTCCTGTTCGGTAGCAGCGCCAAAGAGGTAGGACATGACGTTTCCTACTCCGTTTATCAATCCTCGACGGGGTCGGCGGGGAAATGGTTTCTGTAATATCTGAGGAAAAGCATCATAAAGATAGACGGTTTTGTCATGTAGTCCTTGGATAACATCTACCAGGCGTGTTATTGCTTGATTGACCTGCAGCGTGGCCTTGCTAGATAATTGTTGGTAAAGGTGGTCCGCGGAGCCTTTAAGGTTATGCGTTGCCTTTTCTACTGAATGTAGCTGTCATTTTATTAACGAGGTGTTGACGGAAAGAGTAATTGCCCACGAATTGTAGCTTGGGTTAATTTTGCCCATTGGTATAAATACACGACCGGGACCACCTGAGGAAAGGGTTAAGGGGTCGGAGGAAGTGATGCATAGCATCAGGATAACTGCTGGCTGCCAGAACATCCTGTAAAAGTCAGAACTTTCTTAGGATTTTGCGATGAACATCATTATCAGAGATATGGCGGTAACGACAGCACTTTGCAGTTTACGCCAGCTACGAATTTGTGCCGGAGCATTGGTCTCAGCATGACCAATGTCTGGGTCGTCTTTTGACTGAACGGCATAAATTCGTGGCCTTTTGTCCTCATGTGTATCATCATCCGGTAAAGGACTGCTCATATCTCATCGTTTGTGACCGGCTAGACGGGTGCAAAAACCATCCTCATGTCGTCGCGCGGGGATTCGCGATCGCAATGCGTAGCCATGTGAGGGTACAGGATTACTGTCTACTCTGTCCGATAACAGTGTAGCCGTCTGATCGGTAGTCTGTTCCTCACAGGGTGGTTCTCCGTCATTAATCGTTTCCTGGTCCATATTGATATCGTCAGCACCATCGTCATCTACTGGTGGTACGTCTGCAACGGGTGTGTCCTGCTCGTGAGCGGTTACCAAAGGATTGTCGTTGCGAAAAGCTAGCTTTGCTAGTCTGGGGGGTTGGACACGAAGCGATTCTGATTCAGGTCTCATATGAATTTCAATGGGACGTTTCACGGTGTTGTAGATATATTCCAAACGTCATTGATATCCTTATTTCGGAGATTTTCAGAATAAACCAACTTGGTTTTATGGGTTGCCATATTTTGATGATATAATTTTCTTCTCCGATTTTTGCTACAATACGAAAGTAAGGTTTCCAATGCAGGGTGAACTTCGAAGAATTCCCTGTCCTGATCGTAGGATCGTAGTAATAAACCGGATGGCCAATTTGAAATGATGCTTGAGCACTTTTGTCAGCTAGCCTTTTGTTGTGATCCCGTGCTTATTGAATATTTTCTGTGACATGCTCGAATGCGTGATGGAGATTTTCGAACATTTGGGGAACATACTCGTTGCCAGAGTACTTGTAACGGGGTTGCATCAAAGTATCTACAGGTAAAATCGGATCTCGGCCGTACATGAGAAAATAGGGCGAGTATTTAGTTGTTTCATTTTTGCTAACCCTGTAAGCAGCTAAACATGGTTGTAGTATTTGTTCCCACTTCGTGTGTTCCTCAATAACCTTTTTGGCAATTGTCTCATTCAAGACCTCATGGAATCTTTCTGTCTTTCCGTTGGTATGCGCATGGTAGCTACTCGTGCGTATCCTTGCTATTCCTAACTCTTTGTTGACAGTATGTATAACCGCGTTGCAAAACTCCGTTCCCTGATCGCTCAGAATTGATCGAGGGCATCCATGGCGGGGTATGATTTCATCCAAGAGTATTTGAACTATTGTATCCGCAGTTTTGTTCGGGATGGGGTAAGCTTCCGGCCATCCAGATAATAAATATACTACCGTACAGATGTACATGTTTCCTTTGGACGAGATTGGGTGGGGTCCTGTCAAGTCAGTGCCGAGGTCAGTCATCGGACCACTTGGCATTGGCATTTCTTGTAATGGACGTCTTTCCTTTTTGAGCTTTTTCATATTACACTTTTCGCAGGTTTGGACGTATATGTTAATCTCCTTTAACATTTCCGGCCAAAAGAATGACTTCATGACCTTGTCAGTGGTCTTTTCGATGCCTAAATGGCCTCCAAAGTGTCCATCATGCGCCTCTCGAAGGATGGTATATTTGAATTTTTCAGGAACAACTAGTTGAGCTCGGGTCAAAGGACGTGTTTTTGTACCTGACGCTAAATGCTATAATAAATCATCGTCCACGTAATATCCTTTTACTTTATCATCGTCTCCCTCAAGTAATTGTTGGATGATTTTTCCTAACAAAGGATCTTCTTTTTGAGCATTCTTTAACTCTGTATCTGTCCAAGCCATAGTAACGCGTTCGATATACGAAACGTCCTTTATTTCCTTCTTTTGTATCTGGAAATTGTCAAGTGCGTTCATTTCTAAAGCATCAATTTGTTGGTCATGCCAATCTAGCCGTTTGCCATCTGACAAAGTCTCTACTTGTTATGAATTTGGAAGTCTAGAGAGGAGATCTGCGGGAACATTTTTAGCACCACTGATATACTCCATATCGCAACCGTATTCACTCATCATGATAGCCCATCTTTGTACTCGAGGACTCTGCATTTCGCTTGTTAAGATATGTTTCAGCGTTTTATGGTCCGTATAGATTGTTAGCTTGGCTCCTAAAATGATAGGGCGAAGTTTTTGTAGGCTGTGCACGATAGCGAACGCTTCGCATTCTATAGTCGGCCATTTCTTTTGTGCATCAGTAATTGATGAGATGCATATTGAATCACTCTCTCTTGATCCTCTTGTTTTTACATCAACGCCGCGCCTAAAGCGTATTGCGAGGCGTCTGTAAATATTGAAACTGGTTGGGTGACGTCTGGAAAGGCCAAAATTGGGGCTTCGACTAACCGAGTCTTGAGGGTATCAAATGCGTGTTGCGTTTGATCACCCCATTCGAATCCCGCATTCTTTCGCGTGAGTGCTATCAAGGGTCTTGCAATTTCGCTGAACTGTGGCACGTACTTTCTGTAATAGGATGCCATTCCAATAAATCCACGGACTTCTCTAAGGTTTCTAGGCGGTTGCATGTTGTTGATGACTTTGACTTTGTTTGGATCTACGCTAATTCCTTCATTTGATACTATGTGTCCCAAATAATTTGGCTGATCTTTTAGGAATTCACACTTTGATATTTTGACGTGCAGGTTCGCGCGTCGTAATCGGTCGAACACTGTTTCGAGATGCTGTAAATGTTCCTCGAAAGTGGCGCTATGGACGATAATATCGTCGATGAAGGCAACTGCAAATTATTTGACATCATATGACTTTGACGGCGTTTATCAGATTTTGGAAGACTGCTGGGAGCCTGCTTAACCGAAAGCCATGCAATTGTGCTTGAATACACCTGCATCTGTCCTAAAAGCGGGTTTTTCTTTATCTTCCTCTTTGATCGGAACTAGCCAAAATCCCACTTTTAAGTCCAAACAGGTGCGGAATATATATTTTCTTAAAAAATGAAGGATGTCTTCGGCGTTAGGTATGTTGGGGGCAGGTACTACGGTAACGGCGTTTAGTTTTCTGAAATCTACACAAATTCTATGTGAGCCATCTTTTTTGGTACTACAATCACAGGCGATAGCCATGGGGAGTTGCTTCGGCGAATGATGCCTGCTTTTAGCATATCGTGTACGTGTTTATCCGAAATGGCCTTTTGAGTCAGAGGAATCCTATAGCGCTTTTGTCTAATGGGTAGTTCGTTTTGAGTGTTTATTACCATTTCGGTAAGTTTGTTGTTCTGCTTCTACATGATTGACTTCAATCTGTTCTTCTCTTTTGAAATTGAAAGGCTTACCTAAAATTTGACCTTTCCGAAAATAAAAATGCCTGCCTGTCTCATTCACAATAGCCCGGGGGACGTGCTTGTTTTTAGCCATTTGAACAATTGCATTTGGTAAGAAAATTCCAGCCTCATCTTCAAAGCATGGGGAATACGTAAGTTGCGTCAGAATAAACTGTTTTCCAGCAGTTTTACTTTTCGACGGTCGACATGTAATTTGAGCTGATGACCTAGGATACAGATGGACGGTTTCTGACAGTCTTACTATATTAATTTCTTCTTCCTGACAGTTTTGTTTTTGCTTTAGAGGAAACAGCGCTTTTCCAATTCACAGTACCTGATTATTGAAATCTAGGGTAGCTTTTCCTTCATTGAGGAAGTCCACGCCTAAAATAATGTCGTGGCCTAGTCCTGTTACCACACAAACTGAATGATACCTTCGGGTTTTACCCAATGTAATTCGAATTTTTGCCATTTTTGTGACCTGAGGTCGGTCGCCTGAGGCAGATACTAAAGGTACTCTTTCCTGACATGCTTCCTTTATTAAAGCGTCGTCACATAATTATGAAAATTCGTCGCTCACCAGCGAGAGCTGAGCTCCACTATCCAAAAGAGTACAAAACCTGTTTTTCCCTTTGCAAACGTCTATGAAAGGACATTTCTTGTTCACGTCTATGTTGCAAATTTCACCTCTCGACTGAATGGAGGTCCTACTAGTTTTCCGAACGTTCCCGTTCGTCTGCTTGCGGGGTCTGTCTACGTAGCTGTGCGGCATATTTGCGACACACACGTTGGATGTGGCCTGGAATGTGGCAAAAATGACAAATGAGCCTATGGTCTTCAGTAAACTGACACCTAGATCGTGCCGAGTCATCTCTATAAAACCTGGGGCTTGGTCCGTGATGGGCTTGCGTCCTGTGAAAATTTCCTTGCGGTGGTCTACCTTGTCCAGAATGGTTGTGCGGCATGAAACGTTTTGGTTTTGGTACTGCTTTTGAGGCATGTACTTGTACTGATCCGCTTGTTGCAGCTGCACTCCTTGGGACGCTTTCGTTTGGTTTCCTTGCTCCATTTTGACTGCTAGCACATTCACTGTCTCCGTAAGCTGTTCAATTTTTTTCTGTAAGGGGTCTGTGGCTAGTTTGACCAAATCGATTTCCATAGGCTCCTCTCTGTCCCGCATTTCTATTTGCCTGTAAAATTTGTCCTCCATGAGTGCAACACCTAAGGCGGCGTTCAGAATCAAGGGCTGTTGGCGAAGTAGTTTGTTGGCAATCCGTTTGTCTACGAATCCTTTCATGAACAATTTGGCCAAAGCTTTCTGTTTGTCTGGGGTGTTTATATGGTTTCCATACACTTCGGTGGCTAATTGGTTTAAGCTCTCATAAAAGGACTGCACAGGTTTGCTCGATTTTTGAGTGGTACGGTTCAGTTTTTGTTCCAAAATGTCGGGGTCACGCAGGTTGGAATAAAAACGTCTGAAGAGGTCTTTCATTTGGAGCCACGTGCAGTTGTGCTCTCGGTTGCATAAAAAAAAGGTGTTGCTGTCTCGGTTACGAGACGTCCTGCCGCGGTGAGCGTGATTTTATCGTTGCCATTGCAATCCTGATGAATGCGATCCACGTCATCCATGGTGCAAGTTTCCAGCATTTAAGCCGTCAAAATGTGCACAACCGGTAATGATGGAAGTTATGTTAAAGAGGTCGCACAGATTTGCCAAGTCTTTTGACACATTATGCGACAGCTCTGTCGAATGCAAGAGTTCCTTCGGCAAGGGAATTTCCTGAGGTGCATGTGCCATGGTGTTTTGAGAGGATTGTGAAATGGAACACAGGATAGTCAGCGCCGTACCTTATTGATGAAGTAGCCCGATGTACCGGAGATCACCAGTCCTGGGCCGCGTGCTCGTAGATAGGGGAGATGGAAGGCTGCACGTCGAGCTCGGGTTCGGCGTATTCAAACTGCGTCGTCCTTCCGGTCGTGTTTTCCGAAGTTGCAGCGCTTGCCTGGATGGTAGAGGCGGTTGCAGCGCTTGCCTGATCGGCAGAGGCGGAGATGCTCGTGGCCTTGTAGGTGGCGAGGAGTCGGCGGCTGCGCTCGCTTCTTGTTTCGTTTACAGGTGGGTAGATTGTGCGGTTCGAGGACCGTTCCGCTCCAGTTTCGATAAAGACGGGTGTTCCTCTTCCTATAGCGATGCTTCTGTTTTCCGAATTTTCTTCATCCAGTAACGAGACTTCAGGAGCTTGATAGTTGTGGTGAAAAATAATAGGATTTTGGAGCTGTCTGAGACATGTTGTGCAGCGACGTTGGGCTTTTTGATAATGTTTTTCAATCAGTTTATCGAGGCCTGCTGCGGAGTGATTGGCCAAGGAGAAGCCACAACGGCGTTCGAGGCAAGGAAGGCAGGAGCAACGGTGGTAGGCGTAACAAGAGGTAGTGATATGATCACAGTGACACGTATGACAAATGCCAAACAGTTGGCAAAACTCCCGCTTGTTGGGATCGTGGCAAGAGCACAAATGCTGCCTTTTCTTTCGGTAGTTTTCTGACTATGTGCAATCATAGGCACACAGATTGTCTAGAATGCTGGTCTGGTCAGTTGCAAAACTGTCTTGTAACAGCTTCCAGCAAGTACATGTACCATAGGCCAGAAAATCCAGTTATTTACCCGTTATCCAGCGACTCGAATGGCTTGCGTGGATGGGTATTCGGTGTTGATAATCCGCAGGTTCTTGATCCGGGTCACGGCACCAATGTAACGCTTTGGTCTTGTGGGCACCGTTCTTCCTTTCACCAACATCCATCAGAGAACGGGAGTGAAAAGGTAACTATATTCGGTCAAGGTACCCTTCACGAAGTGCAGCGGCACGACACTGGTCGTCGGGTCGCGTCCGCCTCTCTCTGACCGTCACTCCCCGTCTGACGCTACGCGGGATGCGTCAGGTGATAAACGGTGGGGCCGCTGGGGGGCGCCGTCGTGCGGCCTCCAAGCACTGGGGATGGGGCGTTCTCGAGCATTCGACGTTGTGCAATTCTAATGCGCATTTGAGCCCGCATGAAGCAGCAACAGAGGCGCGCTACGCCGCAACCCTTGCAAAAAGTAACTACGGCTACGGGTACCCACACCCGGCTTATCAAGTGATTATCATACAGAGTAAACAGGGCAATGCGCCTGCGTCAAACGAGGCGTTCTAAGTGCGTTGTTTTCGTTAGCGAGCCGAGCGTCCCGCTGACACATTGACAATTGCGCGGTACCGACGCGTATTCGGTTACGCGTTACACCAAAGCTGCAACCCAGGCCATCGCCGTTCCTGTTTCTGATATTGCGGGCGAACAAGCTCAAACCCTCTGATATTAATTGTTTCACTAATGGATTTAGCAAAAGAATGAACGTTCTCAGGCGTGCACGGGATGGGCTTGTTCGTTTTTTTTTAAAACTCATTTCGACCCACCCTATTCAACAACAATGACACCCTTTTTTCGTTGCACGCAAGGGGCCCATTTGAGAAGAACACTAGGGACACATTATTGTTTCCGGTAAAGGACTGAAGAGCCATTCTGTCCCACCGAGGGGCGTCTTTCGGCTGCCATTCTGGCGACACGGGGCGCCGGACGGCATCTCCTGGTCTATCCGGAAGCCTTCGAGGGATGCATCATGCCACGTCGTTCCCCTTCCTGACACTGGAGGTCTTTTAACCCGCGCTGTTGACTCCGGATAGACGCAGGAGTCCTGATTGACTAAACAACATTCCCAATTGCTGCAGGTGGTCCTATAATTGTCACATGGACTTCAGTGCTGCAAATGTTGAAAGACTTATTGCTCGGTACTTGGTCCCTGGCTGACAAAGGCTCCTTCCATTGGCTCAATGTGAACATTCATCATCATTCATTCATCAAGTTCTCAGGTTTCCTTTCATTTACAAAGGGCCCCGACCAACACAAGAGGCCCTCTAGTGTTCGGGGTTCCGTTCCCGTCCCCATTCATCAAATGTTCACCCGTCAGACTTGAGTCCCTTTGATGACACAGGACACTCGATTAAGCACTGTAGGCCCCTGACCGATACAGGAGCCCGGACTGTTGCAGGAGCCGCGACCAATGTAGATCGCGGCTCGCTTTTGTCTCTGCTAGGAAAATGGGCCCGACAGCTCATACTGGCACGGAGCAGACTGTTGGGTGTTGGTGACCTCTGAGCGAAATTGAAAACCACTGTGTTTCAGGGGTTCCCAATCCGTGCAGGAGGCTCTCTTACTGACATTTGAGATCACGGCCCTACGGACGGGGTTCCTTAATGTGACCTACAGCCAGCCCACTCGGCCCTTCAGCCATCCAATCGGGTCCTTCATGTTTGGTCTCGAGACCTTTTGGCCCCTCTTTGGCCTCCTCAAACACCACTCACAGCTGACTCAAGGTCACTTGTCATCACGTGACCTCTATTAGGCACTGTGGCCCATGACCGACACAAGAACTCCTCACTGTGTCAAGGACCTCGAGCATTGCAAATCGCGAACCCAGGTCTTCATAGCCTGATTTTTTCCAGTGCCTGTCATTCCTGCTTGGGAAATGGGCCTCCTGGGCTCAAATTAACAGCGAGCTAACTGCTCAGTTTCACTGGTCTCTGGCCGACTTAGACAGCCGCATGGTTTCAGGAGGTCTTCAAACGCTCCAAGAAGGCCGTTCACGAATATTTCAGGTCACGGCCTTACGGGCCGGATTATTTATGTGACCCACAACTAGTCCTTCCGGGCCTCATGCACTCAAAGCCCTTAATAAACCTGGATGGTCGGTTCAGGCGGGCCGCCCGAGCCCCTCTTCGGGCCTCATCGAAGACTGCCCTTGGTAGGCTCGGAGCCCTTCGCGAACACTGGACCCTCTATTAGGCGCCCTGTAAACCTCCTGCGGCCCCGGCCAGTGTAGATCACTGGCTCCGGCTTTGAGGCTGATTAGAAAGTGGGCTCTCGGGCCCACACTGACACGAAGCCAACTAGGCGAAACCGGTGGTGCCAGAGATCTCCGATCGGCGCAAATGACCATCTGACTGTTGTTTGAGGACACGTTCCCGCAGGCCGCGGCTCCTCAATAAGGCTTCGATCAACTCTTCGTGCCGTAAGACCCTCCAATCGGGCCCATGATTGCCGGAGCCAGTGGACCTTCCAGGCTCTTCGGGCCTCCTCGAACACTGCCTTCGGCCGAATCGGGGCCACCTGCCAACACAGGCTGTAAGGCCCTGATAGACACTGGGGCCCTGATGGACGCCGGGGCCAATGTAAACCACTGGCTCCAGCTTTATTCCTGTTGCGAAAAAGGCCCTCAGGCCATGCCGCCACGGAACCGACTGTGCGTTACTGTTGGTGTCTGACCGACTTATAGCCCTTTTCAACTCAAGGGGCCTCTGATCAGCGCGCAGGGACCTCTGGCTGGCGTTAGAGTGCCGGCCCTGCGAGCCGGAGCCCTGAATACCACCTCCGGCTGGCCTTTCGGGCCTTAATTGTAGGCCCCGAAGATGGCATGTGCCCTGCGCGTTCCCTCTCTGCCTGCGGTACCGCATTGGACAGGATATCGTCCAAGCGCCATTGAGTGGTAAACGTTTGGTGCCGACCGGCTCCGTGAGCCCAGGGCGTGGGAATATCAACATGTTTTAACCTAACCAACCAACACAGGCCCCATTAGGCGTTGTGGGGCCTTGATTGACACTGAGGCACTGACGGACACTCGGGCTCAGACCAATGTAAATCGCTGGCTCCAGCTCTGTCCCTGTTGCGAATAGGCCCTCACGCTCATGCCGCCACGGAGCCGACTGTGCGTTACTGTTGGTGTCTGACCGACACATAGGCCCTTTTCGACTCGAGGGGCCACTGATCAGCGCGCAGGGACCTCTGCCTGGCATTAGAGTGCCGGCCGTGCGAGCCAGGGCCACTGAATAGGACCTCCGGCCGGCCTTTCGGGCCCTTAATCGTAGGTTCGAGGGGTGGCACACGCCCCTGCGCCTTCCCCCTGCCTGCGGTACTGCATCGGACAGGACATGGACCAGGCGTCATCGAGTGGTAAACGCTTGGTGCTCACCGGCTCCGTGAGCCCAGGGCACGGGAATACCAACATGCTTTGTCAACCGTTTTGTCCCTTCCTTCTTGAACCTGTTGGCGCCAACAAGGGCCAAGGTGCTAGGGTTGGCGCACGAACGACATTTTGTCCACGTGAAGTTCTGCCGCGCTGGCCATCGTGTTATTAGATCACGCTAGTTGCATTGTGTTTGTTAGCCACATATTTCCTGGATATAAGCAACTACATCGAAAATGTCGGCCCCGAAGGTGCACGTTCTTGTGGATGGATATTCTGTTCTAGAGGGTGACGGGAAATCAATGCGAGCAAACTGCACTTGTTCCGTTGTGGAGGGACCTCCACACATTATTGTGGATACCATGACTGCCTGGGATGCAGAAAAGGTACTGCAAGGTAAATACATTGACGTTAAAAAGGCAGCGTAAATATCAAAATTGAACACTGCCCTTGAAGAATATTGGAATGCAAGCAGGTGTGTAATGAGCTAATTTTACAGGTATCTGTGTGATGATCAGTGATGACAGTGCCCCAGTATGCTATAAAACATGCTTTGTGTAACATGTATAGGGTAGCAGCTGATTCCATGCAAAAAATTCAGAATCATTTCATAGTTCTTCCATGAAACTTAACAAGGTATGCCAACATGAAGTGCTTTCTAAGAATTGTAAGCTGTGAATACTTAGTCTTCAAATGCTATTGTGCTTATATCTGCATGGACCAGGTGAAGCTTTGTGCAGGTCTTATATATTGGATACATAAGTGGGTAATGATTTTTATATCAAACTATGTCTGCAAATGGTGAATTCTCAAAAGTTACAGGTCCTATATTAACATGTTCTGTGTGCTTTAGCTTGTTTATGGACATCTTGTGTTTGTGACAGGGTCTCTGGTAAATGTTTTGTACGAGTTTCAATTAATTATGAGCTTTTCATGAACCAGATCACCCCGGCTTTGGGTCTTGCATGGGTTTTGGTTAATGACTAGTAGGTCATAGGCCTCTAAATGTAGGATTCTGAAGAATGTGGAGTATGGCCAATGTTGTGCGCTTCATAACTGTTTTTGTGATTACCAGCAAGTTAGGCTTGTGTAGCAAGTGGAATTTTATTCTGGAATATGGATGATGATCATTGATGATGGGCATGAAGGATAGTTATTAAGGGTAAGCCTGAGCCCAATGATTACAGATTCTTGGTGCAGGTATCCTTCAATACCTTGCTTACCCACACTTAATAGTGATATCTTATTGATGGTCCCTGAGGCAAGCAGTGGCTGAAATAAGCTATGACCTGTGATGATAGAAAACACCCTTGATGTACCTGTTTTCTCTCAGGGCTATGATCATCTGATATTGAGGAGCAATGCATGTCACGTGACGACACTGTCGGCAGGCCTGTCGTCACTCGGTCTCCAGCCAGAAGACATAAGCTATGCTGTCGCCACACACGGACACTGCGATCATGTGGGCAACCTGAACCTGTTCCAGGCAGCCACCCATGTGGTGGGCACGTGCGTCTCCCGGCGGGACGTCTTTACGCTGCACGACTTTGATTCTGGTGGGACTGTGGTGGCCATCCATCCACCATCTTGGATAAAGGCACTGATGCTAAATTCAGACACAGACTACGTTGCTAACAGTTTCCTTTGTTTCATGTCCTCCAAAGCCGTCAAACCATGCAACAGTCGGTGGCACCTGTGGCAAACCCAGCATTGCTCCCCTGGTTTGTGACGCCTCTGCGCCCGTCCGCAGAGCCGTACAAGCTGTCCGAGTTTGTGGACGTGATCGCGACGCCGGGCCACACCAGCGAGGACGTCAGCGTGCGCGTGCGGAGCCGCCACCAGGGCCTGGTCATCATCGCCGGTACAGCGTGCGGCACCGCGGGCGGCGTCCGCCAGCTGCCGTGAGGGCGGCGCCGGCCCGCGCCACTGGCACAGTGGTCCCATCGCGGGGCACTGTTGGCACGGCTGTGTCACGGCATTCGAGACGACTGCACGCCTCCGGCTGTACGCTAACAGGTCCACGTCATAGCCCCATCAGGCAGCGGCATGAGGCGGGTTTTGGAGTCGCGAAGTCGCCATTTTCGGCTTTGGGTCATTTTCGACGGTTGAACGGCCTCGACCTTGTTTCATTTCAAACGGCAGGCTTTGGCTTTGTGTCGTTTTTAGAGATGGCTTTGGCTTCGGCTGAAAATTTATTTTTATGAGGACTGCAATTTCGATTGCATGCGATCTTGAGCTGGTGGCTTCTGCCTTCTCATGGTGGTTTGTTTGCTGCAGTCGCAACGTTGCCTAAAAAAGACTGCTGCCGTCAAAACACTGCGATATGCGATACAGTTTGTCGAAGCTTCGACGTGTACATGGTCGGAGACCCCCACATACCCGGCCATTCCAGGACCAATGAACGTCTGACGATGGCAGGGGAGCGAACTGTCCGATGAGTTGTGCACAGACTGACACGCCAGACGAGAACGACGTTTCTAGGAATATCGTCGGTAATGCTAACGAAACCGCCAACTCGGTTTGCAGAGTCTTTCCATGACATTGTCCGATTCCATCCAGTTTTAGCCAACTGCGAAAAGAGTTTAATATTCCCAAAACACTGCGGGAGTGGTTGAATTTTCCTACAACAACGCTGTGCACTTGACTCCGCTTCGGCTTCGGCCTCGTAATTTTAAATTGTTGGTCCGCTTTAGCTTTCCGTTTTCTAAAATCAAAAGCGCTGAGCCCGACTTTGGCCCCATGTGTGCAGAGTTCAAATCCATGCCCTTGCCTTAGCTTTGGATTTGACTTCGAAGCCCGAAGTCCGGATTTATTTCGATGCCTGTGTTCCACGCACGTGCTTTGACGTATCGTCACGGCAGACGGCACGACTTCCGTTCATGCATTTGCACTTGCTCACTTCCTGAACGCGTCTAGCGGGGCGGGCGTTTGATGTCCTCGTCATTGAAGCTTTACGGCGCACACGGTCTCAGCTGCTTAGACTATCCGGCGTCACCTGCCTCTCACCCTGGCAAGAAGGGGCGTGTTATAGGTGTCAGGGGCGTAAGGGCATCAGACGTTAATGAATGAGGCATCGGTCAACGTACGTAGTCAATTGTTCCCCTCCATTTGATATATTTCTCCTATTGTCTTGTGATCCAAATTGATGCACGTGGGACCTTTCTCTAATTTCAGCATGTTAGCACCGAAAATGTATCCTCATACGACTTATATAAGGAGTGGGCCCGAGTGGGCCCGGCGGGTGACCTCCTTAAGGAGGCCCTGGATGGTCCCAGCGGCTGACCCCTCTAAGGAGGTCCTGGTTGGTCCCGGCGGGTGACCCCTTTAAGGAGGCTCTGGAGGGTCCCAGCGGGTGACTTCCTTAAGGAGGCCCTGGTTGGCCCCCGCGGATGACCTTAGAGAGGCCCTGAATGGCCCCAGCGGGTGATCCCTTTTGACAAACCTGTTTGGCTGGTATTGGACTCTGCGACCCGACACTCTGCGACCACGTTCGCGTCTCACCCGAGCGGAAGTGCCACCTATGACATTGCTGTGACCGATGTAGACTGTTGGATTAGGAGGGTCAGTGTGACCCCAGTTTATAACCGATGCGGCCTTATGTTCGAGCATTGCGAGCGTGACTCCTGACCTTGGAACTCCACCCTCTCTGCGGTGTGGTGAGAAAGCCAACACCCCCTCAGTCTGCGGCCTCAGGTGACCCGTGCAGCCCCAGTCTGAGGCCTCAGGTGATCCGTGCGGCCCCAGTCTGTGGCCTCAAGTGATCCGTGCAGCCCCAGTCTGTGGCCTCAGGTGATCCGTGCAGCCCCAGTCTGTGGCCTCAGGTGACCCGTGCAGCCCCAGTCTGAGGCCTGAGGTGATCCGTGCGGCCCCAGTGTGTGGCCTCAGGTGATCCGTGCAGCCCCAGTCTGAGGCCTCAGATGATTCGTGTGGCCCCAGTATGTGGCCTCAGGTGACCCGGGCGTTCCCAGTGTGTAGCCTCAGGTGACCGTTGCGGCCCCAGTCTGTGGCCTCAGGTGGCCATTGCGGCCCCAGTGTGTAGCCTCAGGTGACCGTTGCGGCCCCAGTCTGTGGCCTCAGGTGGCCGTGTGAGCGGACCCGGCCCCTGTGTAGCCTCAGGTGACCGTTGCGGCCCCAGTTGTGGCCTCAGGTGACCGTTGCGGCCCCATGTGCCTCAGGTGTGTGCGGCTCATGTCTCAGGTGACCGTTGCGGCCCAAGTCTGGGCTCGTTGCTGCATGTGTAGCCGCATGTGACGTTGCGGCCCAGTCTGTGCCTCAGGTGCCGTTGCGGCCCATCTGTGGCCAGTTGCGGCCCCAGTCTTTGGCCTCAGGTGACCGTTTTCTGCCCAGTATTTGACCTCAGGTGACCCTTGCGGCGCCCCGGTCTAGTTACTGCACGGCCCTCATTAGTAACCTCCCGGTGGCCGACGTGAGCCCACAGATGCCATAGCGTGACCCGGGCCACGTGACTGCAGGCGACCGGTTTGAGCGGGAGGAAGACATACGCCGGACCCGAGCCTGTGCCGGTGGCCGGCCGGCAGTCAGGACCCGGACCGCCAGATGGCGAACCGGCGCCGCGTGCTGGCCGAGGCCGACCTCGTGGTGCCGGGACACGGCCCGATGTTCGCCGTCACAGCCGAGCACCGCAGGCTGGAGAGCGAGCGCTAGCGCCGCGTGACCCTGGCCCCGAACCAGCGCCAGATGTGAGGAGAGCGTAAGGTGAGGCCTCATGTCCCCCGTGAAAGAGCGCAGGAGGCAGTGATGTGATGCATTTTGAAAAAGGCGTGGGAGGTAACCGTGTACTTATGCGTGTTGGGCTTTGTTGGCGTTCGTGGTAGCATGCTAAGATAGCTGGGGCAGCGTGATGGTTTGCTTGTCCTAAGTTGTGCTAAAGTGGTGCAAAAATGGATACGGTGGATGCCGGCCGGGCGTTTTTCGCTTGTGTTGTTCATGATGTTAATGTATTCGTGTTTGCAAGGCGATAACCACAGCAGCAGAATCGAAAAGTGTGTGAAGGAACGTAACATTGTGTATACTAGGATGTGAAAGGAAATAAATATCAAGCAAAAAAACAACAAAGAACTACGTTAGGTGGTTTGACCGAGTCAACCGGAACCGTGCAATTATTGGCTTGATCCCCCCAGTATTGATTTTGCAGGAATTTTCGCGGGCCTTTGCTTCTTGTTGCCTCACCGACACTGTCTGTTTGTGTCATGTCATTGGGGCTTTACAACGCACTCAGCTGCTGAGGCTATATGGCGTCGCCTGCCTCCCACCCTGGCGGGAAGGGCGGGCACCGCGGGGAATCGAACCCCGTACCTCTGGTTTCCTAGGCGTGCAGTGGTTAACGCATACGCGTTAGCCACCACACTACCGGCACTCCTACATTGCCTGTTTAGTCGCAGGATTTTCAGCCAACTGGAAGCGTGCTCTTGTAACGGCTTGACGGACAGGGGAGAATGAAGCCAGTGCGTCGACCTGGCGGCCCATTTCCAAACTACCCCTTACGCGGGAAAAAGGCTTGAACTACTCACCATCTCCATGTCACCGTTCGTTTAGACCAGAATCACCTGTTTTTGTTTTGTTCTTGTTTGTTCTAGCACGGCTGCAGACGTCATCCAACCGTGTCTGCCTTCATTATGCTGACGGACCGCGCGCGACGTGCGGTGAACTCTGGCGACATAGTCATGCGGGTGTTCCTGATTCGTTCAAAATGTAGTAAGCCACGGAGAATGACTCAACAAGCCAGCTTTGTACAACGTGGACAGTCCTTGGCTATACAGCGATTCTGACCGACATAACCGATCAGAGCAGCTCGGAGGACGGAGTGAAACCCTAACCGGCATCACTGCCAGACAACTGGCGTCTGTCGAGCTGGAGACCCGAGCTGTTCATTGTGTTCTATTTAATCGAACGAGATGAATTGGAATACCTGGAATTCCAATGGCTCCGTTTGCCGACGATAGCTGACGGCCTGTTGCAGCCTAAAAAGGCAGGTGACGGATATCCGTACTCACAGGATAATAGACATTTGCGGGCATTACCACCGGCCGTTCAGAAAAGCACCGCTCGATAGATACGACGGACGAGAAGCATGGCCAACACCAAGAAGCGGAGGCTCGGCCACAAGGCTGCAGTGTTTTTGTTCCCTGCTCACCGTCATGCAGAACATCACCCACGCGCTTCGAGGCATGCCTGAGTCATCTGCTCCGGGCTGATCAGCTAAGGATGTTACTGCGCAGATTTGTGCGTTGTTAAATAGGTTGATCGCCAGGCTGTCTCCTTATGCACGGTTTCTTTTTCTATGTGCTCATGATGGCCTCATGAGCCGTGAAATCCGTGATGTGCCCAGCATTTCAGCTGAACATCTCACTGGGACGCTCCACAGCAGGCGGTTCAAGCACCATGCCCGCGCGTTCCACTCCAGTGACGTCGGGGTTCGCAGGTGTACGCGAGGGTTATCAACACCTGTGCCGCGGTGAACACGCGTCGGCGGAGAAAAGGGGTGCGTGGAGTGGTAATGGTTACGTTTTATGCATAAGGTAACAATATATTTTCTGACAAGATTGTGAACAGGTAATCAAAACGATATTGCATAGCGATAACAGGAGACCGCATCATAAAGCGGGTCGGTTACGAGGCACTTGATTCGCCGCCGCCCCTCGCAGCGATCCTCCGCCACACATCTGATCAGGCACGGGCTCTCCGCCGGGGTCCGACGACACGTCTGAAACGTCGCCGCGCCGCGCCAACTGCGGCGCGGGCGGCGCCACCCTTACCGCGGCCCACCCGAATACGGGCCAAGACGCGGCGGCTGGCGCGCGAGTATTGCGGCCGCCGCCGGGCGGCGGCTGGGCTAGATGGGCGCCACGTCACGACCGGTTGGTGAGCGTGTGGAAGGCGGCGCCCAGCGCCCAGCTCGTCTCGTGGTCGTCGATCTTCTTGTGCAATTGGAGCCGGTGGTCACCGGGTAGGCCGAGCCCGGCGTGCAGCAGAGCGGCGATGTAGGCCAGGTCCAGACAGGCGAGCGGCTGCTCCACGTTGGCCGTCTCGCAGACGTGACGCGCCGCGCGCATCAGCTGTTCGACAGTGACCACGCCGCCGTCGAACGGGTCGATCAGGCCCGCCTCTGTCGCCCGGTCAAAGTAGTAGCTGATGGCGTACACCTGCCGCAGAGGAGGGGGGTAGGGGTCAGGCCCACTTCTGGGCTCCTCGGTGTGACGTGATGGTGCGGTACGTCACGCCACCATGATCAGCTTCCGACTCCACGGATCATCGCGCTGCCCTCCGCCAAGGTCACACCCAGACTAAGGATGCCTCGGTGTTTCCGTATATGTGAGCATGCCCCAATGTGTCGGCTATCCTGCCACCTCGTATTCATAACCAGCGAACTCTGACCGCAACTGTGAACGGCTTAAAGCCCACAGCACTGCTTCACGAGGTGACGCAGCGCCCATTTTCAGAGTTGGTTGTCCGCCCTGAACCAGTGCGGAAAAGCACGCAAGCTCCGCTTCCGGTTTCGGGCGGTAGGTGGCCGGACGGCCGGCTGGAACTGGCGCCAGCCACGGCCGGTCGCGGCGTCTGCGCGGGCGTCAGCCGAGGCCGTGTGTCTCGCCCGCACTATTTGCGGCGGAAAACCGTCGTTTGTGACCGAGCCAAGCGCCATGCGTCTGGCACCATTAACATGTTTCCGCAAACCGACCTAGAGCGGGACGAAACTGGAAGCTGGCAGCCAGCAGCAGCTGGGCAGCTGGGCCGAGGAACCATGATGCGCTAATGCAGCCTTTGCGATTTTCTAAGAAACACGTTAGCGGACACCGCACAGCGAGACGTATACCACGAACCACTCCTTACGAGATACACATAACAGCCGCGTACTTGTTTTTCCCGCTTTTAAGCACCAACGCCAAAGATAGCTACTTTCTGCCTACGAGGGGTATAACCGCCAACACGTCAAGCGACCGTAGAAAGCAATCATGGAGACATTCAAACCAGTCACTGAATGCAAGTTCAACGTTCACTACAGCGCACATCACATATTTAATGATTGTTTGACGCCTTTTAACTCGCACCTCGTGACACAATGACGGCCGGTTATCTTCGGCGGGGGCAGCCAGCGCCCTGCGCGAGGCAGGCTCCGGCGGGCGCCGCTCGGTGGCACTCGAGCCGCCAAGGTTGCGAGTCGGCGCGGCGCACGGGCGGCCGCGCCAGTCAGCATGACGCGCGACAATTGCCGGCCGCCGCCCTGAGCGGTGTTCCGTCCCAGCCGGCGGCCGGCTGCGCTGCCCGCCAGCGGATCGCCCCCCCCCCCCCGCCCTCCCCTGCCCAGCGGCCCGATTACAGGCGCCTGAGCATCGGAACCAAATACATCGCGGGTGAAATGCATCACTTGCGCTTTCCCGGAAAACGGCCTGCGTGCTGATCAGGCTTGCCGAAGGCGCGCATGCTCGCGCCCTTTCCTGTCTCTGTATTGTAGAAATTTGGCGCAGGTAAGGACAGGGGCAGAGGAAGGTGAGCATTTTACGAGACTATAAGAGACTTTGTACTGAACTATCATATTCAGCGTCTTCATAGTCAGTTTTTGCCAGGGCAACAGCTACACGGTTTTAATCAAATCATGCCATGGTAAACCTAAAGCCATGGTTGATGTTTCCCCAAGTGGTCGAAAATGTGCGCCTCATTGCGGCTAGTTGTGACGCGTGGGGGCCTACTCAAGCCGCGTCCTACCCTGAGAAAATTCAAGATACTCCTAGAACGGCGACATGTTCTGGCCGGATGGCACAGAGAACGAATGTTATTTTCTTACGCTAGTGAGCTCACTCTTACAACTTTCTCCACGGGAATCGCCAAGGTCTATTTTGATCCGGTATCCCGCGGCGTCCAGCAGTGCATGGTCCACCAAGTGCCGGTACACTATGACATCCAGGTGTCACCAGCCCGGATCGACCCAAGAACGGCTGGTGCCGACTGGTTCCGCGCGTTTCTAAGGTGGCGTCCGGCTCTGTCTCTGATGCTGCCGAAGACGCATGTCCAGGCCGAGCGCCACCGCTCAACAGAGGCACTGTGTCGCTGCTCTTCGCCAGCCTGACTGATGCTACGCAGCGATCCGCATCTGAGCACGGCCAAGTCTGGAGCACAGATCAACAGCCGTGGCCACGGCGTAGAAGCCGCGTAACCTCGGCTGACCAAAGACCGGAATAGGCTGATGCCAAGACCTCAGCGGAATGTGGCCAGTTCCCAGCGCGCGTGCGGCGGTGGGCACCGCCCGTGACGCCACCCCGCCCATGTCTGTATTCCCGAGGATCGCTCCCTCCGCGGCGGCCCGACAGGCTGCGTCCCGACCCTCCGCGGCGGCGGCCGCACAGGCTGCGTCCCGACACTCCGCGGCGGCCCGCCCGACTGCGTCCCGGCACTCCGCTGCGGCGGCCCGCCCGGCTGCGTCCCGACACTCCGCGGCGGCGGCCCGCCCGGCTGCGTCTCAACCTTCCGCGGCGGCCCGCCCGGCTGCGTCTCAACCCTCCGCGGCGACCCGCCCGGCTGCGTCCCAACCCTCCGCGGCGACCCGCCTGGCTGCGTCCCGACCACAAACAAAAGAGAATGGATAGCCCGACAAAACTTCGCAGTAGCCCCTGGCTACTGGCACCTTGCCCGATGCGTAAGGCCCTGCAAAGAGAATCCCGTGCTCCTGGTCCTCAACAACCACAGCTCGTACTTGGGTATTTGAGCTTTGGACTATGTAAAATGCAAAAATTGTGCATTTAGTGCCGGTCTCCCTCATTCCTGATATGTACGCATAGAAAGTTCTCAGACTGGCCGCGCTCTGGCGTGCAACGGTCCCTGTCGACTGACTGAGCGGTCAGGAAAGCTTTCTGAAAACGCGAACAGCGAGAGGTGCAAGACGATAGCTTCTTTTCGCAACGTTCGGATATAAATATCACCATTTCCCACCATACCATGCCACCACTGTCCCATGGATACGAAGGAGGGGCAGGCTGTCATCGATCGTCCGTCACGAAACCCTCGGATTCTTGGGCGGACACTGACGGATTCCTCGCTCAGTCGCAGTCGAATTAGTCGACATAACAAAACGTGACGGATGGCCTCAGAGTGGTGCCAGCTGAGACCATCTGTCACGTCTCCTCTCGGCAGGGGGACCTGTGACACGTGCCGGCGGCGACAGGTGCCGAGGCACGGCGGGCCGCGGAGCTGGCTCACCGCGCCCTGGTCACAGCAGCCGATCGAAACGCAACCTCACAGGCCACCACCGAGCCCTGCAGGCTAGCGCCCATGAGGTTCACTGATAGCGGTCTTGTGTGAGCTCATCTTATATGGGGTGCACTGATAACAGCCGTATGCGAGTGCGTATCATCCTCAGTGCGCTCACCGCCTCTGGGGCGAGTTCCGTACATGCTGTGGCAGCCTCCTTTGGAAGCCAAGGATAATGCCCGGAGAGAAGGAGGCGGGGTGGGGCCGTGGCACACTTCTGTTTCGGAGCACTGTGACGGAGCGACCTACCCTATCTCACGGAGCTCTGTGGCGTACGCATTTCTTCCAGGTTTTTGTTCCTGCACATATCCGTGACATACCTTCCAGTTCCGAAGTTTTGCAACGCACTTCTCGTGAACTACCTCCCTTCCAGAGCTCAGTGATATAGCCCTGCCACGGAGCTCCGTCTTTCATCTTCGTGTTTGTGAGCTCTGATCGTACTTACCTGCTCCCAGGCTCTATCGGCGTGCCTGCCTGTTCCGCAGGTATGCAGCGAACCTTCGTCTACAAGCTCTATGAGCTGTGACGTACCTCTTCACGAGCTGTGACGTGCCTCTCTGTAACAGAGCTCTACGAGCTGCGGCTTACCTTTGTGTTGCTCGGCTCTACGAGCTGTGACGCACGTCTCTGTACCAGAGCTTTACGACTTAGGACGTACCGCTCTGTACCAGAGCTCTAGGAGCTGTGACGTGCCTCTGCCACGGAGCTCTAAGAGCTGCGACGTACCTCTCTACCAGAGTTCTACGAGCTGTGGCGTACCTCGCTGTTGCGGAGCTCCACAAGCTGTGACGTACCTCTCTGTTGCGGAGCTCCTCGGGCGCGTGCACCTGGCCGCTCAGGAAGCGCACAGCTGACTGGTAGCACTGGACAAAGTCCACGATCGGCTCCGTCTTGTCGAGCAGGCCGCTGATGCCCTTCACAAACTTGTAATTTTTCTTCGTCTCCACCCCGCTGCGGGCGGCGGGACGAGGGGTTACTGCACAGGCGTCTGACGTATATCGAGGGCATGCTCCGGTGAGCCGGACCGCTTTGGCCTAGGGCTCGGCCATGCTGACGCTCCGTGTCGGCATGGCCGGGTCCGGTCCTGGTGGGGCCACAAAGGAGGTCAGGCCTCAAACCCCACCAGACGGGCCCGGCGCGTCAGACGCACCAGACCCGACTGTGTAGTCCAGTATCGGCCAACAGTCCAATAACGAGATTCACGCATCCGCACACACGTAGTAACACCATCACACAACAATGACTTCAGTCATAAAGGGCGAACCCATCAGTGGCAGTCACCTCGTGACAGTTTCAGTTAATGTGATCGCCTCACCCCCTTCCCCCTCATTTGTCCTTCTCGTGAAGAGGGAACCTACCCGATCCGGGTGGCGGTGGCGACGTGTTTTGACATCTATCCGCGTTTACTGTATACAGGCACATCCACGCGGTGGTTGCTCTGCACCTATTCGTCCAAGAAAACCACAGACACAGTACTCAGAGATACACATATACGCACAGGTGAGAGCAGCTGCTGTGAGTGAGACGCCGATTTAAACCAGTCAGGAACGTCCACGCGAGGGGGCGCGGACGGCCGCCGCAGGCAGCCGGTTACGCAGCTGCGGCGCGGCACGACAAATGCCGCTGGGTGGCCGTTCGGACGCGCGGCAGATGTAGCGAGCCGACACCGCCCAACATAAGCCGAGTGTAACGTTGGGAAGGCTCGGCGCGCGTCACGAATAGAGCACACAATGTACTGGCGGATTCGGGGACGTCCAGTGCCCTGTACACATTCAGGTAGTTCCGGTGGTGCACAAGGTGCGCGACGCTACACCAGCCGAGTACTTCCAGAACTGGTGAAATGTGATCGCTGCAGCGGACACCACTCACAAGCTTGGTTGCAAAATGCATCACCCTTCGCATCCTGTCTAGGTGGGCTCAGCCGCTCCATCCCAGATGGACAGGTGGTGAGTAGGACGTGAATTTCGACAAGGAGCTCCCGGACCTAAGGAGTGAAGTGGTGTAGAATTTTGAACAGCGACACGAGGACTGCATCACAGCGCCGAGCGAGAGAGGAGATGTGGGGCTCCCAGGTGAGGTGGTGGTCGAGGAACACACCCAGCACCTTCACTTAAGATGATAGATGAATGTCTGTACCAGAGGCGGTACTGTGACAGTTGCCGGTGCTTGTGATGGAGGGTTTGGCGCCCGCGGCGCCATAACTACATAATTTTAATGAATCACTGGCAGGAAGAAAAACATACAAAACAGATGCCTGTCTGGGCAGGAGGACTGCAACCTAGACAGCAGGCCTGAACAACGGATGGAAACTGAACCCAGTGTCCCTCTGCCATCCCTGCCGTCCTCATAATTGGCGTCATCACTGGATGCTTGGACAGGAGCTTACGATCCTGCACGCAGCAAATTGTTGAGAGATGTCCTGTTTGGATGGCTTGAATGCCATTGAGTAGTCTGACAGTGCGCCAGTCAGAGGCCGTTATACTAGACAAGCTCAGATTATGCCCTCTTTGCGGCCTTGAACAAGTGTTATCTGTTGAAGTGGCAGCACGCCGGCTGGCCATAACATATATCCCAGTGGAAAATGACAGTGAAAAAGCCGATGCCAGAAGATTAAGATCGCACGAAGCTGAACCTGGAGTCATCCTGAAAAAGTCAAGCAGAAGCCGATGCCGAACAAAGTCTGAAGAATGACACTGAGCCAAAGCCGAAGCCAAAGCCAACCATGTAAAAGGACACGAAGCCGAAGCCGGATCCAGCCACGGAAAATGGCTTAATGCCGGAGTCCAACACGAAGACATTGGGAGAGAACCGCGGCTTCGCAAAGTCGATGCTGACGCCGAACCCAAGCTCGGCTTCGCCCCATGTCTGTAACCCTGGTACCGGATTGTCCGGGTTCCCGTCCCCTTTGCTACCGGATGAAAACATTTAAGTACACCAGAACAAATAATACATGGCTCTTGAGCCGTTGGCACTTTTTGTGATTGTAAGCATTTCAGACGAGCTGAGGCAACCCGTGGCGCCATGGGTCCGGTGACATTCAATTCAACGATCCCTGGGTGAGAATGACCAGTCGGTAATTATCTTTTCAGAATATCCCATCCGTCAATAAGACCACGTGGGAGGGGTGTCTTTACCCCAGACAGGCGCGATGAGCGAAAGATCACGGACAGCACAGGGTAAACCAACACTGAATGATTTATGGCCTGGTAATTAGTGTGCACTTAGCGAGACGTATCCATCATTATCTGGCCCTAGCCTTTAGAACCTGCTGAGTCATGTATCCCCGGGATCAGGCTACTCCCGGCGACTGTAACGGCTGCCTTCCGCCCGAAGTGAACCATCGCTGAGCAGAGCGAGGAGGAGACTGCCGAGGCTCTCCGGCCCAGCTCCGGCCTCAGCCGACCGTTCGTACGCGGCTGGCCGGCCGGTGGCGCCTGGCGCCGCGCCACACCCATTTGTTGAGGCGCGCCATCCGCCGACGGCGGGACACACACAGCAAGCCGGGGAGGGGCCGGCACGTCTAAATCTGCTGACGGCCGGCCGCCGCCACTCACAGCGGGACACACGGCGAGCCGGGAGGGGAGGGCGGTCCACCCCGTCTGTGACAGCGCTGAAGGCCCGCTGACGGCCGTCGCCGGGCGGCGATAGGGCCATCTCCGGTGGACGTGATGATGGCGGCGACGTCAACCTCGCCAGCGATGATGGCGGCGGCGTTAGGTTCGCCAGCGATGATGGCGGTGACGTTAAGCTCGCCAGCGACGGCGTCTCACCTCGACAGGCTGAGCCAGTGTGGCACCGACGCTGACCACCCGCCAGCTACACGACCACCTCCGGATTTGATCACGCTCTGGCACGCTGAGACGCTCGCCCCGAACGAGCCACACATCCTCAGGCGAGATAAGAGTGCGCGGGGTGTCGTCGCCGGCTAAAGCAGGCGCCGAGTGGTCGGCATCCCGTGCCGCCCACATCACCTGATGTTGGTCGTGATGCCGCCCACATCACCTGATGTTGTACGTGTTGCCTCCCACATCACCTGATGTTGTACGTGTTGCCGCCCACATCACCTGATGTGCGTGTTGCCGCCCACATCACATGATGTTGTACGTTTTGCCACCCACATCACCTGATGTACGTGTTGACGCCCACATCACCTGATGTTGTACGTGTTGCCACCCACATCACCTGATGTGCGTGTTGCCGCCCACATTACCTGATGTTGTACGTCTTGCCGGCGTAGCTCCACGTGGTGGCGACGATGGGGTTGACGCAGTCGCTGACGACGGAGCGCTGCTCCCTGGGCAGGCCGGCCGTCAGCAGGCTGTGCCGCGCCGCCATCAGGCCCACGCCCAGGTAACTGTCGACGCGTCACAGTGTGACACACTGCCGTCACGCGCGCACGCACACGCCCGCGCGCGCGCACGCACGCACGCACGCACGCACGCACGCACGCACGCACGCACGCACGCACGCACACACACGCACGCACGCACACACACCACCCACGCACGCACGCACGCACGCACGCACGCACGCACGCACGCACGCACGCACGCACGCACGTCTTTGCGATCTCAAAACATCACACGTTACGCGATGACGCGTCGCCTGGAACCCGCGCCCAGAGCCCGTCAGCAGGTCACATTGTGACGGCTTGATGTCGCATCACAGCACGGCAGACTCCCAGAGTCTGATGAAACTCAAGCGTTGTGTTGCACTTACATATGACACCACTGAGACTGGCAAGGTTAATGGTGTCCCCCGATAGCAGTTGACGTCAAAAATGACCTGCTTTTGAATAAATAATACTGTAATATAACACAAAATGCTCGGAAGGAACAATGGTGATAACTGTCATTAATCTTACCAAAAAATAATAAAGTGAACAACTGTACAATAAATATGCATCGAGCAGCGTTGTATAAAATGCGATCAGGCGTACAAGATGCTCACCTCATTCCACATGTACTTTATTTACGTCGTGGAGAACATGCCCGTGCTCAGAGAAGCCGCATTTTTGCACACCGTCTCAGCAGTTATGGCAATTCTATTCCGAGCTACTTCATGCACCAATACGATCTATTGAACCATAAAAGTAAAGCCATGACTGTATTCTTCAAACTATCCGTTTGCAGTATGATTACTCGGCTATACGAGGACGTAGACTACCAAGACAAGTTCCCAAGAAGCCCAAGCAACATGACGACTGCATGCCAAACCAGCCTGTCAGGGCCACTTGCAAGCTGCGCTCATACTGATTACGGCGCGTCCGCAACGCCGCAGACCGGGGTGGATGTTGCTTTTGGGGTCAGGTCAGGACGCTCTGGTGGCCCAGCCGGCCACCCGCTGGACACGGGCCCGGTCAGCGGCACACTAACTCCGCGTCGAGGGTTAGTGTGCCGGGCGCCGGACCCGCCCTGGCCGACCGTTCTGGGCCAGCGGCGCCGGCGGCGACGGGTCTCCTGTACCGCAACGACGCGCGGTGCCGGGTGGCACCCACACACCAGTAGCCGGTCCGGAGATGCCTCTGCCCATGTCTGCGCCGTGAGCGGCACGTGCGCGCCGGTACATGGCGATGCCGGCGGCGACCTGGCCGTCCGGCACGTGACGAGTGGACCGGCGCCCCGCCCCTGGCGTGTGCGGCGGCGGCGGCAGTCCGTCTAAAAACAGCCGGCCGCCGCCCATTGTCCGGCGGGCCCGCTCCCGGAGCCCGGGTCGACCCGGCGGTGTTCCACCCGGGGCTGCGCCGCCGCCGCCGCCCAGCTGTTTTTGCGGCCGTCGCCGGCGGCGGTGTTGTTCCGAGCGTGGGACGGGGGGGGGGGGAGGGTGCCCGCGAAGGCCCGGTTTCCGACGGGAGCGGAGGGGGAGGCGACATCGCCCGACCGGCTCCGGCCGAGCATGCCCGTCACGCCACGCCAGGCCGCGCGTCCGCCCGCCACACTGCCGGGCCGACGGGCCAGCTCTGTGGGCAATCTGACCGCGGTCTACCTCGGCCGTTGGGCAGTCTGGCCATGATAACGATGTACCATCTGTATGGTTGTATAGAGCCCATATTACCGAGGAGTCTGGTAAGGGAGGGCTGCTTCGCCGGCTAGGAATGTTCGACGAGGGTCCGTTCCTCTGCTTCGTGAGCCCACCATCCCTTGAAACGCGGCCGGGAGAATACTAGGGCGTCTGTCTCAGGATCGCGAGATGGTGGTCCGATTCCACCGCAGGGACTTTGATCAGAAAGTGACAAAATTCTCTTTGAAAGACCATTGAAAATTATCGGCAAAAATGCATCTCGATCTACAACCTACGTTCAAGATGCCCACTATCTCCGCAGACCCTAGAAAAATTCTGACATAGCCTCTCACTGCTATTATTTCAGAACAAACACCCTGAAACATTTAAAACGAATAGCGCCGGTCGTTTATTCCATGTAGTCAGTTAATGCCTGCTTTCCTCAGCTTTTTTACCTAAAAAAAACAGAATTGCATTTCCCGGCCGCTTCCGGCTTCTGTTCCAATAAAATTACTGCAACAATGAAATACCGCCAGAAAAATCGTACCTCTTCGAAATCAAGCAGGCCACATCAGGTAATTTCTTGTGGGGGCCTTCAACCTTAAGGATTATTTTGTCAACCCTGTGCTCCCGCTTACATAAACTGGCCACGCCCCTCGCCTCCGCGTTAGCGATAGAAAACTTACAAAAACAGCTTCAGGCTAAATGTTTGGTAATTCCCAGCGTGCTGTTTTGGTTCATTTCTTTCCTTTCACGAGCTTTTCTTTTCCCACGGAATTTTCCCTTCGTGACAATTCAACAAAGAACTGATCAAACACTGGCCAAATTGGTTTATCAGTACCAGGGAAGCACCACACGGCCATACTTTATTGATGGTAGCGTTTTCGTGCTTAGTATTAAGGCCAAAGACACAGCGCAAAAATAGCAACAATTCATGTGTTCGAGGTGTGTTAAGGTTAAACGCGTGTTTTTCGGGATCGAATTTCCTGTTCATTCTATAACACAGTCAGAGTACAGGGATTGTTTGGCAGATTCATTCAACCCAAGCAATACTGGATGTTATAATCCGACGTACTCTTGCTCCAGGCGACCCAAACGAAGCATATGGTCATACCCGACCTCCCTGCACGCATACGCCTCCCGATATCTCTTACCAGGCAGGCTCTGATGGGCTCACCCTCCGGGCACGCGCAACGCACCGCGCCCACCGCACCCCCTCCCCCCCGCCACGCTGACGCAGCTTGGCCCAAAGCTGCAACAGGCTCACGTTAATGGAATGCAAGCAACAACTCGGCATGAGCTACGCTGCGGGGATTTTGAGGCCTCTCAACAGCACGGCTCTGAGGAGCTCTTACAGCACGGCTCTGAGGGCCTCTTACAGCACGGCTCTGAGGATCTCTGAACGGCACGGCCATGAGGACTTCTTAACAGCACGGCTCTGAGAACCTTTAAGCCCCAATGGCCACTTCGTCCTTGTTACGCAGAGACAATGCATTTTTAGACGTTGATGTCCTTGGGGCTTTACGGCGCCAGTTCGCCCCCCGCGCCCTTCCCCCTTAAAACAAGGAATCAAAATAAAAAAAACAACAAACGAGAGGGGGTGTTAGAGCAGAGATTCTGACAGGAACGGACTTACATCCACCAAGACAGACCTCGTCCCAGCCAAGGTAGAGTGGTAGGGAGCATCATGGCCCGCTCGAGATTCAACTGTCCGCTATCCGTGAAGTAAACGCGGCTGATCACCGCACGGACCCGGTCCCATCCGCAGCTGCACTGCACTGTGGTGCGACTGCGCAGGGAACTGGATCCGTGGGGTGAATGAGCTGCGACCGCAGCTGCACCACTGGTGCGGTCGCAGCTTATCACCCCACGGATCCAGTTTCCTGCGCAGTCGCACCACTGGTGCGGTCGCAGCTGATCAGCCCATGGACCCGGTTCCCAGAGCAGCTGCACCACTGGTGCGGTCGCAGCTGATCACCGCACGGGCCCGGTTCCCAGCGCAGCTGCACCACTGGTGCAGTCGCAGCTGCTGCGCTGCTCACACCGTTCTCGGCGTCGGTGCCACTCAGGCGGCTCGTCTCGCCCCAGGCGGCCGATGCGTGCCAGGCCTGTGCTACCGAACGCTTAGCGCAAAGCTGGGAGCGGACGCATCTCGGTCCGCGCTACAGAATTGTCCCGTCGGGCGGCCGACTGCCCGATGAGGCCATTACGTCGTCGGTGTTCGCTGCCCCGACGCCGAACATGCCCGGTGGACTGGCGCCGGGCCGCCGCCCTCCAGCACCGACGGCTCTGTCGGGGGACACGGCCCGGTCCAGTCCGGCACACACGCCCGGAGGCCGCCGCTCTCCAGTACAGACGGCTCTGTCGGGGGACACGGCCCGGTCCAGTCCGGCACACACGCCCGGAGGCCGCCGCTCTCCAGTACAGACGGCTCTGTCGGGGGACACGGCCCGGTCCAGTCCGGCACACACGCCCGGAGGCCGCCGCTCTCCAGCACAGACGGCTCTGTCGGGGGACACGGCCCGGTCCAGTCCGGCACACACGCCCGGACGCCGCCGCTCTCCAGCACAGACGGCTCTGTCGGGGGACTGTCTGTTTGTCGAGTCAGCTCATCCAGGCCAGGTCAAGCCAGCCAGGTCCACCCTGAACATGTGTCGCCAAATTTGGCTATTTGAAATTTTCACGATTTAAGCCTTAGTGGCAGCTATCTTACGGCTTTAGGTCTTCCTAACGGTGTTCTCACTGGTATGGCTTGTTTGGTTTCGATATAGCCGGGAGAACTATTGAAGTAATCTCATTTCGCCGATTTGACCTGACACAGCATATCACAGGTCAAATGTATCGATACTCACCAGAGCTTATTGAACAGCTATCCAAGACTATTCAACACGGTCTTCTTCATTGCCGTGATGTGGTTAGCTCTTGAGATAACAGGAAGGGTCTATAAGATGCTGATTTAACCACTCTGACCTGATTTAAACTTCCAAGGCCAGAATCAATATTGTTCAGCCGCTCAAACTATCGGAAAGAAGTCTGACGGGAGCTTTCCAACGCCGTTTTTAGCATAAGCCTAGCTTGCTTGCTCCTAGAGCTCTTAAGGAGGGGGGGGGGGGGGCGAGCGCTCTGGGGCCTCTTGCAATGCGGCGATGAAAAACTCCCGCTGGGTGAGGTTGGAGCGACAGATTACCCCGAGATTATTACGTCAACAGATTACCCCGAGTAAACGGCCACCGCCACGCCGTTCCACATTGTTCGCGATGGGCAGCTGACGAATATACGCAGCCCGGGACGTGCCACGCGGCTGCTTAGTCCAGGGGCGATCACAAAAAGCAGAAGCAGACAGAAGAACGACTGGGGCCGGACGTGAGACGGTTCGGCGGGTGGGGAAAGGGGGGAGGGAGAACCACTGTACGAGCACCGCTGAACGGGACGGCACGGGGGGGGGGGGGGGCGTGAGGCAACGTCACATCCACCGACGAAGAGACGGCACGGGCGGAGGCGGGATCACGACACCGAAGCGAAGGACGGGACCGCCGGCCACGGGTCGCGGAGCGGACCAGCACGTGCAGAGGAGCCGCCGCTACAATGCTAGTACTACCCCGCTACCGACGCTCCCAGCTACGGACAACGGGCCGGAGCGGCGAGCCCGTTTACCTGCGACTGTAGAGGATCGTCTGACCCGACGACGGACTAAAAAGGGCAGAGGAGGGCGTCAGTCGTGCGCGCTTTCTCCGTGACACAGGCAAACACGCGCCGCCGCCGCAAGCGGCTCGCCACCGCACAGCTCACACGTCTCAGCTCAACGGCGGGAGTTAATGGCACTCGGTTACAAGGCACGCCGGCGATGGCCGAGGTCGCTCTGGCGCACGAGGCGCCGCGCTCGTCCGGTGTTAGACGCACAGGCTATTGCGCCCCGGCACGGCGGCGGCGCCGGCGCAGCTCGGGGTCACTGACCTCTGAGTGTAGACGCCGACGTCAGCCTTCATGGCCGAGACGTCGACAATGGAGCCGGCCGGCGCGTGCTGCACTGTGCCCGCCTCGGCCGGCGCGAACGTCACCTGGGTCGAGCCGCCGCCCAGGTCGAACACGGCCACGGACCGGCCCGGGTCACCACCCAGCCGGTCTGGGGAGGTCAGGGCAGACGCCGGGTAGGTCAGGTCAGACGGCGGCTAAGGCCAGACAGCGAGTCGGTCAGATCGGGCGGCGAGCAGGTCGGGTCACGCGGTGGCGATGGCAGGTCAGACGGTGGCAAGGTCAGGTCAGACGGTGGCGAGGTCAGGTCAGACAATACCGGTGGGTAGGTCACACGGCCACAGAGCCGGCCAAGTCACCGCCCACCCGGTCTCAGAGAGGTCGGGACAGATGGAGACAACAGGGCCACAGCGGCAGCGGAGGGTTCGCCGCTACCAGTCGCCGGCGAACTCAACAGTCTTGCACTGCAACACTGTCACGGATCATACTGACATGGCTGCCGACCAAGGGTTTAGTCGACACGGACGCGACGAGTCTCAAGCCATCCACGACGTGACCAATCAGCGCCTCTGACGACACGTGACAGCCGGCCGAGCTAGCCGCGCACCGCGTACCGAGCAGAAAGTTGACGGTGAACCACGAGAAGAGCCCCTCGTCGGTACCGGACATGATGGCCACGGCGTCGGGCCGCACCAGGAAGCCGCTGCGCGCGGCCTCGGCGCGCGCCGTCTGCAGCAGGGCCTCGGCGCGCTGCTCCGGCAGCAGTCGCAGGCCGGCCGTGGCGCGCAGGATCAGCGGCGTGTGCGCCACGTCCGCCGCAGGCACGAACTGGCGCGCCGCCGCCAGCAGCTCGCGCAGGGGAGCGCCCGCCTGCCGCGCGCAAGGAGAGGAGCGGTGTGGACCGCGTCAGGCCGGGCGCGGCACGGACGGACGCTGTGGGCGGGACGCGGGGAACCCGGGCGGAGCCGGCCGCACTCCACTGATCACCGATCCCGTGTCGGCCAAGCCGGGCACCTGGCATGGGTAACAGAGCAAAACTGACAGACACGTGTGCCCGGACTCCGCAGGAATTAGGGGAAACGGAAATACGCCCTTCCATATAATACAATACGATATTAAATCAACGGCGATGGCGTAACAGGACAGGCATCTGCGTCAGTGCGTCAGCGCTTCACACAAATAATGACAGCAAGCGCCGAAACGCAACAATTACGCACATCAAGGTGACCGCGGCAGGGCTGGACAGCGCTCTAACGTCACGTCAACATCCCGCGCCACTGAACTAGATCCTGCCGCCCGCGACGATCAATGGTCGGGGCCCACTCGACCGCTGTTCGTCTGCCACGCGTGACGGGGACAGGACGCCAACTGCGGCATCCTGCCCGCGCGTGCCGTGGTGACGTGCGGCGCGCCTGTGCCAGAGCGGCGCGCCACGAGGTTCGCAGCCGCCACGGCGTCCCCTGCCGCGCTATCGCTGCGGTGGCCGCGCCCGCCGGCTCAGCGCACGACCGGAGCAGCGCTGGTAGGAGCCTAACAAGTGGCCGGTCACAGCCATCGTACGACAGGCAGGCGCTCTGCTAATTATAACACTGGCCGCTCGACACGCTCAGCTTCGCGAACGAAGATAAATCAATTTCAGAGGCGAGCGAAGCAACATCATAGAGTTCGAGGCAAAACTTAAAAGATGTGGCTCTTTATGAGATGTTTTTGTGAGAGAACAGCCTATCAGGAGCGAGCCGCTCACACAATCCGCTAGCCATCAGTAGAACCCACTAATCGCCACCTGCGGTTCACCGGCGTACCGAGCTACCTGGATGTCTGAGTCGGTAGCCGAGCGTCTCGCACTCACCGCCTCTGGGTCTTTGACGTAGGAAGACAGGCCAGGCTTCAGCTCTTTGAACATCTCCTTGTCCAGCTTCAGGCTACCGTCTACCGGGGCAGGTGACAGAGGACTCAGCGTACAGTTAACATCCACTCATTACACATGCATCGCATACGGAATGGGCAAAACCAGCGCCGTAAGGACAAAACACCGACACTGGAGAAGACATCACAGCGGCCATCATGAAATGTCCGCTACAGAACAAAGTAGAAGAAACGAAAGCCCGCCGTTAGAGGACTGTGTCAAGTATTCTGACATGCCAAATGACAAGTCGCTACCCGTCGACAAACCCGAGCTTACAATACAAATATCAAGTGTGCCGAGCGAGAGCCCTCACCGATCTTGCTCTTGTGGAAGGTGAAGGCAAGAACGCGCGTGCCAGTGCTGCCAGCGTCTATGACCACGGCGTGCACCTCCTCCTGCATGCCCAGCTGCGTGGCCAGCGCGTCCAGCATGTTCGTGCCGTGGCTCATCCGCCAAGGCAGCGTGTTGTTGTATGACACTGGGGACGGCGAAGCGGGACTATAGCTGCCGCGGCCGCATGTTGTAATAGAATGTACACGTACATGGTACAGGGCTATTTTCGCCACGTCACTGTGTTGTTATGTAACAATAGATATGGACAAGAGGCAGGGATTTATTCGCCTGGGCAGTATGTCGAGTACCGAAGCAGGTGGCAACGTTCGCAGGGGCGGCAGGTTACACAACAAGTTATGCAACACAGAGAACGGACACGAGAGCGGGTTACGCCCCCCCCCCCCCCCCCCACGACAGCACGTTGCTGCACGACGCTAGGCACAGACATGGGGCAGGTATATCCAACACCGACATATGTTGGGCGTGATGCTGAAACCCACTCCATACAGGAATACTATCATCAAACCAGTCTTTCTTGTACGCTGAAGTGGGAGGCACTACCTGAGAACCCACATCCGGACATAACACAATTTCGCCTACCACGCTTCCCTGCATCACCACACAGGTCGAATGTCAGTGTTACGGACATGGACGGCCGTAGCATGATTTCAGCTACAAAGTGCAGGAATGTGGACCATCTCACATTGGTCACATACTGCCTTCTTGTTAACACAAACCCTTTATATTGTACTATTAGTCAATGATTCCAAAACAGGTACAGATACATTGTCAATCAACTCTGCTTGGCTTACATGAGACTAGGACGAACAGCAGTACCACCGTCAAAAAGATTGTCAGATTCTTCACCATGTTTAGAGCCGAAGAGGGACGGCCGCTCACGACCGCGCGCCCTGGCGACGAGGGACCTCCGTTCTGAAACGCAACAATAGCAGTCACAAGATGGCCACAAGTCATGCTGCTCTCAATGCTCAGTTGGTTTGAGTGCTGGATGCCTGATCACTAGGATGGCAGACTATGTGGGTTTGTATCCCAGACTGGCTCCATCATTTGCTAGGTTTGTGAAAGATGGCCAACTGACAATTGACCATGGGTGCACCCAGTCAACACAAGGCAACCATAACACAGTGCGTGCGTGTTAAAAGCTAATGGGCAGTGCCTCATTCTCTCTGAAATTGTGCAAGAAGGGCACTGGATGACATCACAACCAACTGCACCTCAAAACAAAGCTATTCAGTCAAGTGCCATGAAGACAGTCTTCACAAAAAACAAATATTTACAATGCTGTTCTATGAGAAAAACAATTCTAAAACTTACCCTCCTTTTTCGAACATTGTTGCTGGCCATGTTGCACGTGCCTCTTTAAGACTACGAGCAAAACTGGAACAAAACAAAAACATCACAACAATGGAGATCAATCAAGTGTGAATTTTACTTGAGCCAAAGGACAAATTTTGATATTGGCAATCCAGACCAACCCGAAAGTTATCTTCTATTATATCAATTGTACTGACTGATTGCAGCAGATTTGAGCATTTCAACCAAGTGAAAAATATGCCACACCTATGCCACAACATTTTTAGGGGATCAGAATGCAACTTGTTTGAGCAGGATGGGTTTACCAGTAACATTGTGATCTGACAAACAATGATACCCCATTTAATTATCACAGCAAAGCCCTAGCTTTGCAAATTACTGGAATAATTTCTATGTCTTAAAAGACTGAACACAGACTTTTACCACCTGGGTTTACCCACAGGGATGGACACAGTATGGCTGAGCAGAGTTCTGAACTGAGCCTGGCCAAGGACATGAAGGAGCACCTGATGGCTTTTTCAGATAACACAGCAACAGCAAACTTGGTCTCTGGTCTCTTCAGATGCCTGCCAGTTGTGTTGGTCCCATGATGACATCAGTAATGTCATGGATAGTAATTTGCCATCATAGCAGATGATGAGATGAAATGATGTCATGTTTCTTTTCGCTGAAAAAATAGCTAAGGCAATGTTAATCTCAAATATCAGCCAATAAAATCATAAGTACTGAATGCATATGAATATGCCTTTAGATTGAGCCCCACACCAAAAAGTGGCTGGGTAATAATACCATGCTTTATTTTTCATGGTAATGTTTATTTCTTAGACATAATCATTAAGCTTGAACTGATCCCTTCTTTAATCTCCCCTTGAGATGGCATTTGGTACCCTAAATAATAACATTTTACACTCCCATTTGGCACATCTGGCCTGAGAAATGGTCACCATTGCTGATCTGAATCTATTGCCATTTTGCAAGAGACTGAACAGCACACTATCTATTTAATTACACTGTCTACCTGCAGGGAACTGATGGGGTCAGCATATGCACATTGCTGTGTCATTGATATTAAGAGGCTGCAGCATCTGCAAATAGTCCCAAAAGTTAACTTGCTTTTTATGTGTCAATTCAGCTCAAAGCATAAATGTAAACATCACCCCATAACTCACGAACCTACTGACATAATGAGAAGATAGACATCAAACCAGACACGTGTCCTGAGAGAAATACAAGAAGTTGGTGGGATATACAGGCAAGGGCTGTAGACTGTGGGTATAAAGGTTCTTGGATAAGAGCTACAATGGCTGCATTTGCTTGTTTCATGCCACTCGGCACAATGGTTGCTCTCAACTTTACAGTCTTGGAGGGAGGGAATTTAACAGAAAGGTACAAAACCATGGAGGAGGAAATGCAGTCCCCCAATTTGACCGTTCATTGACCTTTGGCAACAGCTATTTCGCACAACAGTAATTCATGCACCTATTTACCGCCTCCACACCGCACACCACGATTCGCGACACCCCCTGCGTTATGCTAGATACTAAGTACAATAATACGATCAACACTTACTAGACACGTAGAAATCTCAAGTTGTCGCAGCTGCGCCAATATCCCTCCTATCGTGAAAGCCAATGAGCGCCCGGTGCATGTGTGTTTCCAAGTCGCTAGAGACTTTTTGCCTAGATTTCTATGAGTATTTGGTGGCATCATGCCCAGTCCTCCAGGGCGGGCTGCGGTACTGGGGCCTTGGCGATGGTGGCAGATTCAAGGTGGTGGCGGGTGGAGCGATTGTCGGACTGTGCATGTTTTCTGATCCCTCTGCATTATTTCAGCTCCAGATGCCGATCTCTATCAAACACGTTGAATGTCATTTTCATGTGCCACAAACCCGGTGGCTACCCTGTACCGCCATGCAGCCAGTGAAGAGACGGCCGTGGAAAGCGGAGCCCCAGAGCAGAGCTGCGGAAAACGGAGCCCCAGAGCAGAGCTGCGGAAAACGGAGCCCAGAGCAGAGCTGCGGCAAGTGGAGCTCCAGAGCAGGGCTGTGGAAAGCGGAGCCCTAGAGCGGGGCTGCGGAAAGTGGAGCCCCAGAGCAGAGCTGCGGAAAACGGAGCCCCGGAGCAGAGCTTCGGAAAACGGAGCTCCAGAGCAGAACTGCGGAAAACGGAGCCCCAGAGCAGGGCTGCGGAAAGCGGAGCCTCAGAGCAGGGCTGCGGAAAACGGAGCCCCAGAGCAGGGCTGCGGAAAGTGGAGCCCCAGAGCAGGGCTGTGGAAAGCGGAGCTTCAGAACAAATGTAAGGTGCCTCCATAGCAGGCGCGCAGCTAGAGTCTTGGCGAGGGAGCGGTGAGCACCGAGTTAAAGAAAGTCCCCTGGAGGTGAAAGACCCCCAAAAGACATCACTGGATGTGGCCCATTTGTTGATATATTTTTGTATGATGTTCTTTTTTCCTTCTGGAACTGGAATAAAAGCCAAAAGCTACCGCCAGATAAAGAATACACAAATGCTGTAACCAATAAGGCGAAGAGAGTATGTCTTGGCTAATTCCATGAAATAAGCTTACAGCGCTCTCCATTTTACAATGGTCCAGCGGGCTGTTGAAAACCGATAGAACTCAGAAGCTTCGTCATAATGTAATAAAATAATACATCTGAAAGGAGAATCTTTGAACGCTTTAGGACATCAAATCATACTCTAATCAGGTAGTTCTGGCGTTGGTTTTACTGGCTTTAGATCGAGGGTAATAACGGATTGGTCTTGTACTAGAATGTGGTGGTGAAATTGGAGAAGTAAAGTTAGAGCTCTATTTTTCGTGCTACTGTGACTGTTTATCTGCCCAGACGGCAACCTCAAAGTTGAAAAAGATAAGCCCAGTCTAATATTTGAAAGGCACGAGTTCGGTTTTAAACTGTCATTCTTTCACGACGGTCGTTCTCGCGTGCGCGGCGCCTGCCGTTTGGTGTTGCTTACAGTTGCAAACACCGTTCAATTATACAGGAGCTGCAACCCTGACCATCGCTGTCCCTGCTCCCAATATTTCGGGCCTGCAGGCCCAAACTTTTTTATGTAATTTGTTTTCCTAATCCATGCTGCTAGATAATGCACGTTCTTATGCAAATATGAAATGACTTTGTTCGTTTTTGACTCATTTCAATTCACTCTACTTAACACTTATGAGTCTCCCTATTTCTTTAAGGGCAATGATCCCCTAAGTAGAATTCTAGGAGGCACATGCTGTTCCCGGCCAAGGTCTGAAGAATTATTCCGTTCCACCGCGGGTTACCTTCCGGCTGCCATTATAGCGACGTGGGCGGGATAACCTGGTGACCCAGAGGACCTTAGAGGGATATATCATGTTCTATTGGTCCCCTTCCTGGCACAGAAGTCCTGACCTGCGCAGAGATATTTATGATCACCGTAGGTACTTCAAAAATTGGACCATAAACTTCAATTCGGCCCCACGGGCCCACGCTGGAATTGCGTTTGAGGACCCACCGTTCGGTTCTGGAGGTTAGGACTGGCACAGAGCTCTTCCATTGCCTCAATGTGAACACTCGTCAAAAGTTGGCGTGTTTCATCTTATTGCTGGAGGGCCCCGACGAACGCAAGAGCTCCTCTGGCATTTGGGGTCCCGTCCCTGTCCCTGTTGAGCAAATGTTCCCGTGACCAGCTCGAGGTCCCTGGTTTACACGGTCGCCCCGTTACGCACTGGGCCCCTGACTGATACAGGAGCCCCGCATTGCTGCAGGGGCCCAGAGCAATGCAAATCTCTGGCCCGGCCTTATCCTGCTTGGGAAATAGGCCCAAGAGCTTAGACCGACACGAAGCCGACTATCTGGTGTTGGCGATTTCGGCCGAAATAGAGGAACACTCTTTTTCGGGTGTTCCCAATCGGAACACGAATAATTCTAACTGACATTTGAGATCACAGACCCACGGCGAATGGCCTACAGCCTGCCTGCTTTCCAATCGAGCCCTTAATGTGTGGTCTCGAGAGACCCCTCGGACGCTCTTCAGGCCCCCTTAAACACTGCTCCTGGCCGACTCGGGGCCAATTGCCGTCACAGGACACATGTTAGGCACTGTGGCCCCTGACAGACGCAGGAACTCCCCGTTGTGTCGGGACCCCAAACATTGTAAATCACGGGCCCTGGTCTCGTTCCCACCTAATAAAAGCCCTCGGACTGATATTTCGGGTCACGGCACTACCAATGGGTACCGCGTCCGTTTCCAATCGGGCTCTTCGGGCCCCTCTCCGGATCCGCGCGAACATGGGTCGTGGCGACTAAGGTCACTTGCCGACACAGGACCCCCTGTTAGGCACCCTAGGCCCCGTGACCTACACCCTCATGGTTTCAGTGACCCCAACTAATGCAAATCGTGGACTTGACCCTGCTCGCGCTTGTAAAATGGACCACCAGGGCTGCGACGGACAGGTGCCGACTGCGCTGTGTCGGTGGTCTGGCCGAAACAGAGGTCCGCACTGTCCCAGGGGTTCCCAGTCGATGCCAAGAGCTCTCTGAACGCCATTTGAGGTCACGGTCTTACGGGTGGGTGGGCATCCTACATGGGATCTTCGGGCCCGTGATCTCCAATTAAGAGAACAATAGGCGTTCCAAGCGGGCTCTTGATCATTGGTCCCGAGGGGCCCGTAGGCCCCTCTTAGCACCTCCTCAAGCAAAGCCCGTGACCGACTCGGGCTATTAGCCGACACCTGACCCCCTATTAGGCACTGTGGGCCGCTGACCGACACGGGGATTCCAACCGTTTCAGGGATGCAGACCAATGCAAATCGTGACCCCGGCCTTGCTCCTGTTTTGGAAATGTCCCCCCCCCCCGGCTCAGACTTCATACTGATAGAGAGCCAGCTGTTCGGCATTAGTGGTCTCTAGCCGACTGAGACGCCTACATTATCTTAAGTGCTCCTCACACGCTGCAGGGCGATCTCTACCCCATACTGATAGAGCCAACCGTTCGGTATTAGTGGCCTCTAGCCGACTGAGACACCCGCATTGTCTCAAGTGCTCCTCAAACGCTGCAGGGGGATCTCTGACTGATATTTCAGGCCACGGCCCTACGGTCTGAGATTCTGTACGAAATGCACAGCCCGTCCTACGGATCATTATGTTCTCCAACCGAGCACTTGACTGTGCGGTACTGGGGGTGCCTGACGGCCATATAGGTCTTATCTTTTAGGCCCTTATCGACAAAGGTGATCCCCGATCGGCGCAAAACGTGCTCTGTCATTCCAGGGCCCATCTCTGCCGGCCGACTACCCTTAAGCCTTCTGGTTGGGCCCTTGATCGCCGGCCCCGGTAGGCGCCCGGCCTCCGGCTGACTAGCGGCCCCTTGCCGATACAGTACCCCCTGTTACATGCTGTGGGTCCCTGACGGACGCCGAGGCCTCAACCAATGTAAATCGCTGGCTCCTGCTTTCCCGTGCTTGGGGAATGGGCCCTCAGGCTCATGCCGACACGGGGACGATTATGTGTTATTGGTGATGCCTGACCGACCTTATGCTTACCGTCTTATCCTTACCATACCTTATCTTTTAGGCCCTCATCGACTCAGTGGGCATCTGATCAGCGTGTAGGGCCCTTTTTAGCCCCGTTTTGGTCCAAAAAACTTCGTTGCATAATTTCTGTTGCTTTCCAAAATTTATCCCTGTGTGACATTTGTGCTTTTCCTGACGTCGAAAAAACGGTTATATAAGGTATACGGTTTGTGCGTACAGCATGGTCTCGCATTTAGTAGCATCATTCACACAAAGCTGGTAGCAATTTGGTAGCATTGCTGGTGAATTTTATCTAGAACTTCCAAGTTTATCCTGAGATATTTCGTTGGCAAAAGTCTTCAGCGACTTGGAAAAAAATATACCCGAGCGCCCGGGAAGAGAAAGTCTGTCAAGTTGTCACCAGACTCACCTTCAGATGCCTTTGGGAACAATTACAAGTCCTTTCCAGTGGCGAGCAAATAAGAAGGGCTTAATCGCACCCGTGAAATTTATCAGGGTGTGAGGCGCCAAAATTCGCTGACGATATGAAATTTGCAGGGGTGTCGAAAAATACCGACCAAGCAAACCAACTTCAACTTGATTTAGAGAAATTAGAAAACTGGGCTTCTCTGTAGCAGATGTTATTCAGTTACGATAAGGGTGAGGTGATGCGATTCGGTAGTTCGGGCAGTGGGGGCAAAAGCTATAAAACTGGAGACTGGGAGTAAGCCAGATCGGAGAAGAAAAGGACTTGCGGGTTATAATTCCTAAGGACTTAAAAAATGAGAAAACAATGTGGCCCTGCCAGGAGCAAGGCATTTCCGATGCTGGGACTTATTACCAGGAATATCCATTACAAGAATGGGAATGCTAAAAAGCTGTAGTTAGCTTATGTCAGACCTCACCTAGCACATAGTGTACAGGCTTGGTCCCCATGCTCCTAAAAATATATGGATAGGTTGGAAAGTACGGCGAAAAGCAGCCAGGACGCTATCTGGGATTGGCGACTTGGACTGTAAGGATAGGCTTAGGGCCTTGTATTTGTTTTCACTGATATATCGTATGATTATGGGGGATCTGATAGAGGTATTCAAGATTATGAAAGGGAGAGACCACGTATAACTACATGGAGCACTGGAAATCAGGCCGAAACATGGAGGAAGCCGGTTTCATATAGCAGAAGGTAGGAGCGGAACTCGGAAGAGGCGGGTGTCATTTAGTCAAAGAGGAGTAAAGCAATGAAATGAGCTGTCAAACGAAGTTGTAGGAAGTTCCTCTATATCAGCATTCCAAAAACGTTCGGACAATTCCTATTGGACTAAAGATCTCATAACTGTATTCATGCAGGTCAGGTGGTAAGGTAAGTTTCGAGGATGTGTACGGAAGCTGAGGTAGGTCAACCTTGATAGGCCATTGTGGCTCTCTGCTAGCCGGTTGTCTTTATGTTGATAGCCCCACCCAGCCACCAAATATTGGATTGTGACATTCAAACGTGCGTCTTCCCGAGACATTCAAAACTTGGAAACAACAGCCACGCGCGTGTTAACATATAGGCACTGCATCTCAACGCAACGCAAGACGCAGAGATTCCTTCGATCAGCTTTAAATTTGATACAAGTACGTAATTGTCACGTAGAGGTGTGATCTGCCAAACGTCAGGAATCGGTGTGTGCGGCGGGCTTGTGCGATGGTTTGGCCCGTGAGAGGTCCGGTGACACGGCCCTGGCGTGTATGTGCGCGCGTGGATTGCTTACACGGCGCTGCAGTGTAAACGAAGCCCCGGCTCTACTGATGGGCTTATGGCTGCGTGATGTACGTAGGATGTAAAAGATCGCCATGCTGTGGTTTGTCAGTTCAAGGAGATGTGATTCCCCCAGTTGTCATTTGAACTTGCGCCTGCGTCCGACTGCAATAGTCTGACGCTGAAACCAGAGTTGAAATGCACTAGGTGGCATTCATCTATATGCGTGTGAGTAAACTTGAATAGCCTTAGACGGGCTCATTCAAGAAAAGTTGAAGCTCAGCTGAGGCACGTCCGCTCTCCAAGCGCAGATTGTCGGACCGGAACATCCAGACCGTCAGACAGGTCGTCGCTGTATTCCGTGAGAACTGTATGTGCCGTCTAGACTCATGGGTTTGTCGTGAGAGAAGTTCACCTTTGTTTGACATTACCGAGCACGGGACAAGCCAGGGTTCAGATCAGCGCGACAGTGGTGATGGTCTGGAGAGAAACTGGACGGATATCACATGTAAACTGACATTCACCTCTACGGTGTGTGCGAAGCGTTGTTGATGATTGTCGCTTTGAAAACATTTCAAGAGTGCAAGTTAGCCGACAGGTGAAGGGATTCATCCCAACAACTAGCAATACTGGCGGTCGCAGCTCTAGACGCTGGCATCAATCATGCAGACTACCTGGTCCTGGGGTCCGCCTCAAACTTCTGAACCGCAATTCATCTGCCGTGACCGAAATTACAGTGAGTTGGAAGATAGGCTGGTAGACTGGAGACCACGCCTGGGCCTGTTGGGGACTACATCTTTCGAAAAAATAAAAGTCCGCGGGTTAACTGTGCTGGCCAGCGTCTATCCATACTAATGACAGATTACGTCGGATTGACTACCATTTGCGCGGGGTAAAAAGCAACGCTTCCAGATTATTACATTGGGCCCAATTAATTGTGCCCCGGCCAGACAAACACAAGGCCTGCGCCAACATGTCGCCGGTATAGGCGACGGAACGTCGCAGTAAGTGGGGTACCGAAGGCAATTTTGCAGTCGATTCGTTCCATGCGCCGCCATGGAGTTAATGCCCAGGGTTGCCGGAAAGTGGTGGTGCCTCGGCGCCAACGGACCCCTGGTTCCTGCGCCTATAATGTGGCGTACCAGTAATCTTGCATCCAGTTTGACTGCAACACACAAACGGATATGACAGTCATCGCCGGCACGCACGAAAATAGAACAACGTTGGTTGTTGCACTGCGGGCTGTTTCTAAGTATAGAAGCTTACGGCCACAAAACTGTCGACTGGAATTGGAAAACCTCCTTTGCTGGCAATCATGCAAAGTCAGTGACAATCCGTGGAACGGTACAATGAATAGGTTCACGTCCTAATGCACGTCACTGTCCCCGCCCATTATGAGGTAAACCAATCATACCAACCAATTCAGCCGGCATCACGGCCATGACTGATCTACACCATGCCATGCCATACGGTTTTGATTTGATTTAGTTTTATGTTGATCTTCGATTATGGACATTAAGCAGTACATAACATGAACAGTGTGTTGGCGCATAAGCGGAACGCTTAAACCTGAGCGCCTCTCCTAACAATAACAAGATATGGTCATCGCCGCCAGGGAACCCACGACACGCCGCCCACCCGCCCGATCCGAAAGCCGATACGGGCCAGGCGCCCGCCGCCACTCCAGTCTACACATATAGCCGTCTCGGGCCGGCGGCGGACTCCCGGCCCGGCAACGCCACCCAGTGGTCCGTCTGCTGCTCGCGCCCGCTGGAAGCTTTTAGGCGAATCGTTTGGTCTGAAAAATAAATGTTTGCAAAATTTTTCATATGTGCTGCCCATTGCGATCCTATAAACCGTTATCTCTGAGATAAATACTTATTTGTTCGTTGTGAGCGAGCTCAGAAAAGTTTGGAATGATACGACTTGTTTTACGTAGCATTGAAATTCGGTTTTCATGCTAGCGAGGACAATTCAGTACAAAGTGTTTAAGGTCTTCATATGGCTGGCCACATAAGCAAGAGGGACTAGGTGTAGTTGGATTTTGAATTTCGAAAAGGTGGGCATTCAGGTTTGGCATTCCCAATCTCAGCCTAGTATTTGGGACGTTACCATGCATGGATCCAAAGCTGTGATACACCGGAGGCGCGGCCACACCGCAGAGCTGGCATAGTTCCCGTTTGAAGGAACGAGAAGACTGGAGAGATGATACCTCAAGCGGGAGCTGGTTCCATCTTCCCGTAGTTGATGGAATATAGGATTTTTGGTATGTTGAGGTTCTGTTCGGTGGTAATGTGAGTGTCATTGCATTGCGTAGTGGGCGTCCTGTTGCAAGTGCTCGTGTGTCAGGTAGAAGTGCAGTGACGTTTGTTGGCTGTAGATGTTGGTTGCGATGATGAGGGTGTGGTTGACTGTAGATGAGGGTGTGGAACAGCGTCAGTTTGTGCATGTTTCTTCGTGATTTGAGTGTTCCACCCCAGATCGTCCAACAGTGAGCGGGAGTGTGTTCCGTACAGTGCACCGGTGATTAGTCTTGCTGGTCTGTACCGTAATCTGTCAAGTCTAAGGGAGTCGCTGGTGGCCAAAATTCCGTCGTATACTACGTCACAATAATCAAACAACGGAAGAATGTAAGTCGTATATATGTCGTTGAGGATATGCCGAGGCGGAAGTCGCAATAGTGGGTAGAGAGGTCCAAGGGCTCTACTGATTTTGGAGATGGTGTCATTAACGTGCTGATGAAAGTGCAAATCAGTAGATATTGTCTGGCCAAGGTGTTTGTGGCTTGTAACGGAAGGAATTCGTTGGCCGTCAAATGCCACCTACGGTGGATTATGTGTTTCTGTCGGTGAATGTTTGTTGAATTGTTTTCGGGGCATTGAAGGTGATAAGCCAGTCTTTGCCGAACTCTTGAACGGTATGCAAGTCGTGTTGGAGTGGTGCTTGTACAGTAACCGGGTCGTGTGAGTGAGCTGTGTGTAGCGTAGTATCGTCGGCAAAGAACAATATGTCATTATCAGTCTTGTCGGCTAGGTCGTTAAGATATATAAGCGCAAGGGGAGGTCCCAGAACAGACCTCTGCGGGCACCCAGCATGTATGGCCTTAGGCGTGCTGAAGCTGTTGCCTACATTAACTACCTGCTTACAGTCTGAGAGATACGATTCCAGCCAATTTAGGAGAGTTCCTGGCAAACCACAATAGTTCTTGCACTTTATTAGCAGGCCCTCATGCCATATCTTGTCAAAATATTTACTTATGTCCAAGTAAATGGCTGTAAAGTCATTGCCTCGGTCCAAAGCTGCATAAAGATTGTTAATTGAATATACCAGCTTATCCACTTATCCATATCAGAATATACCAGGTATCCACTTCGTTTCTCAGAGAGCAGCCTATTCTCAGTTAGGTGTTGGTAAATATTATTAAAGATAATTCTTTCAAGAATTTTTGACACACAAGGAAGTAAACTGATTGGTTTGTAGTTAGCAGGATCCGAGCTAGACCCTTTGTTTTTGAAAATGGGATGAACTTTTGCTTCTTTCCAGGTGGAAGGAAAAATACCTTGGCTTAGTGGCATGTTGAATAGTTTAGCGAGTGGAGTCTTTATCAATATGGCAGTCATTTCTAATATTTTGCTGGGAGATTGTCAGAGCCGCATGATTTGTTTGGATCGAGAGTGTTGAGTGCGCTCAGTACTTCATTCTCTGTAATGGTTTGCTATCTAATGTGGGTGGGGGATCTGCAAGCGCGGTCTCGGGGACAGGTAGATCGTCAGTTGCGAGTTGTGATTGCTGGCAAAAAAGTCACCTAGTAGGTTAGCTTTATCTAAGTCTTTTGTCAGTGGGGGTTAAATCAGGTCCTACGAGCGGTGGCATTGTCTCAGCTCGTGTCCGTCCTATCACTTGTTTAGGAATGCGATGGTACTTGTGTGGGTTTTGCTCTGCATGCAAGAGGTTGTTTACTTGATGCCGCAAGTGGTTGTTCTTAAGTCGTCTGTTCATGAATGGGGTAAAATTTCTTTGTTGTCGCCAGCGGTCCCAAAGGTTATCAGTCATATACCTCCGAGCAAGTCTGAAAAGTCTGTCTCTTCTCCTAATCTCTCTCTTTAGTGCGGTATTGACCCAGGGTTTGTCACAGTTTGTCATCCGGGTTATCTTTGCTGGGATGGCTTCAGCAGCTGCTGCGGGCATGGCCTGCGTGAAGTTATTTGTCGCTGTGTCCATGTCAAGATCAAGTGCTCTGTCCCAGTCTGTGCATACCAGAAGTTGTGAGAGTCTGTCTGCATCCATGTTTGTGTAGTCCCATACTTGTTTGGCTGACGCCTTTAGGGGTGACGATGCAATCCGTTTAGTGACCAAGGTAGGAATGTGATCTATTAGTGAAAGGGGGGGGGGGGGGGGGCATTGCCTGCAATGATGTTTGTGTTCGATGTCAGTATTAAGTCTCGTAAGTTGGCTGTGTCTCGTGTAATGCGTGTTGGCTGATCAATGAGTTGTGTCAGATTGAGTGATCATACTGTGTGTTTTAGACTGACTTCAGACAGAAAGATATCACTGTGTTTAGTAGAGTGAGCTTTAGTTAGATAGTTATTACCAGCATTAAAATCTTCCAATATCAATATTCATGCGGGGTTACATGTTTGTGCCAGGTCAATACGGTCTGAAAAAAATATCTAAAAACTTTGTCAGTTGACTGCTAGAGAGATTGGGTGGGACATAGGACAGCACGGGCACGGGACGGTACTCGGGATTGGAAAAGTCCTTTGGCCCTTATGCCCCGTCCAGGCAAGCCCAAAGAAGTTATAACAAGCTGCTGGTCTGGGATGGGAGTGTGCACTAGCAAAGGTCGAGCATGACCTTAAGCTGGGAAAAGGACGTAGAGTGAGCCGCATCCGGGCAAGGGAGGGGGGGGGGGGGGAGGAGGTATAGCAATCAAATGGATAGAAAGCACGTCAGTCCCAATCGCGCCCGGGTTACCGGCTGAATACGACGGCGCCCGGTTGGAAGCAGCTCAATTTGACCCTCTGAGATCGTTCTAAAAAATCTAAGAGAGCTCGAGACACTGCATTCGCAGGATGTGTAGGCCTTGATGTGTGCTTAATTGTGTAAAATTGTGACGTGTCTAGGTCTTGATTTTCGTGTCAAAACACGTCTAACAAGGTCAAACTCCAGATCGGTGTCCGAAGTTCCCTTAGATCTTGAGAAATCACCTAAAACCTAAATACCTTCACCAAGCACAAGGTCAAAGGCGCTCAGTTCAGGTCAGTCACCTTTTTCAACCATCAGAAGGTTGAGGTAGCACAAAACTTGCGAAATTGTTTTGATTTTGATAAGTCTTAAAGATTACGCTAGCCGGTATGTTCCTAAGAGCAAAAGGTTGGTCGTGCCATTCTAGGTCAGTGACATCCTCTAACCTTTATGAAGCTCAAATAACACATTTGCTGGCCTCTCTGTAATCCATTACCCCACTGCACCGGGAGGTCAGACCAGGTGGTCATTTTGGGACCTGTCCTTTTACTCCGTCCTTCGTGGGCGCGTCCAGCATGCCGATGACTCTCCGCGATGGAGCGCCTCGCACTTCTGCCACCATCGCATCTCAGCGAAAACATGAAGGTGTAATTTGATAAAACTTCCTTGCCAAATTGATCATTCACACTCCAAACGGACAAATGCCGTCACCTATCCAACGAGCGTTACGCTGCGCTCGACCAAACACGCGCGGATGCTGCGACGGCACGCGCCGAACGCCGCAGGAGCGCGGGTTCCCGGGTGGCGCCTGAGGCGTCGTGCGCGCGAGCGTCACGGGTGCTCGTGATCTGAGAGGCAAGGTCAGTATGTACCAAAGCTCACTGAAACCGTGTTCGTGGCGAATGCTAGGTCAGTGCAGGATTGCACCCCGGTGCTAATTCGTGAACTTGTAAAATCTGACTGTTTTGAAAAAGTAGAAAAGATGATCAAGATCTGTTCCAGTAAAAAGCAGGAGCTCCTTCCCAAACGCTGACGTAGAGCACAGCAAAGCTTAAGTTAGCTTAGGGCTAGTCTCGAAGGGCATTGGTTCTGAAACTCACGAAGCCAGAACACGGTCATTCGTGGTAAATATTCATTCAGTCAATGGGCCTGAGAAGTGGATTGGAAAGTCAGTCAATCACAAGAGTTAAACGAGCAAAAGCTCAATGATTTGGCGTTTGCGAACTAATTCATAAATCCTATCGCTTGCAAGCCAGATGGCTGAGTCTGTCTGCGCCTCGCAGTTCCAGACAACGAAATCGATGAAGTGGTTATTACCCACGTTTTTCGTTACTATAACCAAGGCGTGGCATCAATTTATATATCGACAGAATGCGTACATCGCGCATATTTCGAGAGTGGATACTGGCCACAGTGGATTTGGCTTTACGCGTGTGTAGCCTTAATGTCTGAATCGTTCTCAGCTTAGGTCAGGGCGTATTGGACCTGAGGTCGGTTTCAAAAAAGCTGGTGCTGGTCGCTCCCCGGCCAATTAGCATCCTGCACTCCTATGTGTCGGGCAATGTTGAGATCGTTTAGTGATTTGTGGACGGTACAAACATCCCACTGTGCAGTTGATTTCCCGTCTTCACCCTGATTTGATCCGACCTTTTGACTGATTTGACAGCAAGTATACACGACATTCAATGCGACCAAATCCACAGTCTGCGATGGGGTGCGCTTGACCGACTACTGCACTCAGGCCCATACGTCTGTTAACACTATCCACAGTCTGCAGTGGAGCGCGTTTGACTGACCACTGCACTCAGATCCATACGTCTGTTGACACGATCCATAGTCTGCGGTGGAGCGAGTTTGACTGACCACTGTACTCAGATCCATACCGTCTGTTGACACGATCCATGGTCTGCGGTGGAGCGAGTTTGACTGACCACTGCGGCTCAGATCCATACGGTCTCTTGACACGATCCATAGTCTGCGGTTGGAGCGAGTTGGACTGCCCAATGCACTCAGAGCCTTGCTTCTGCCGACACGATTGTTCTCGGCCCTGTCCTGGAGCGTGCTCGACCATCAGTGTTGCGGCGCTTTCCACTAGGGTTTTGCAGATTGTTTTGCGGTTGGAAGGTTGTCAGCAAATTAGATGTCAATTGAAGGTGGAAGGGTACATTTTTCACGTTGCAATGTTGCCTCAAACTGTTTATACAAACACACAGATGTGCTGTGAAATCGTATCTAAAACGTTTGCGAGTGTCTGTGTTTGATGTATGTATTGAGGTGTTAGGCGTGCAAAATCAAAGATGAACGAGATCTTAAAAAGAGGGGCTGCCCGCCTTGCGAAAAAGTTTGGTCAGACGTCACCAGATCAAGCAGCTCCTATACTTAGGCAGTATAATTTAATGTCAATTGAATGGCGTGAATGGCGTGAGGCTCTAACCAGTGTCGTCAAAAATGTAATGTAATGAAGAGCGTGACGGTGGGACAGGCAAAACAGAACAGTTCGGGTTCACAATTTCCACCCAGTTCAAAGAAGAGTCGCTGGCCTGTAGACTCTCCTCTAATTGCCATGTAAATGTACGCAAGCCAACAAATGAGTTGTAATGTTGCCTGCTCACAAGGTTCTTGCTGCTGTAAAGGCAAATAACTGACGAAATGTGGCACGCTTCAGCATTTGTGTGCATCTACAAGTCAAGTGCGACTCGATTTAAGTCATGGCGTTTCAATGAAAACTAGAATTATCCTTTTAGCGGCGTGCACTACATGATGTTGGGGTAGTCCGGACCATTAAGAATGATACTAACTTATGCAATTTGAAAATGGTTCAGCAGACCATTATACAGCCAGCAATGCTCCCAGGCTTCACTGGATGTTTGGATCCCCAAAAAACTAAACTCACCTGGCACTTCAATGCTACAACAAGCTTCGAAAAAACCTCTAAGTCACCTTTGAATCTGGCGTGGAAGTGAACAAAGACTTCCACTTCCATGGACAAGGTGGTAGGGTGAAATCACGCCCCATCGCGCGATTAGCACCCAGTACCGACATACCAGGGCAGGAGGCCGCGGACCCGACAAACACCTGTAGCCCGAGCCCGGCGCCGTCCGCTAACGACGCTAATGGGGTCCTCGAGAACCTGGTGTCGGACAAACAGCAGCTCACTTGCATACAGGCGTCAGCCGTAAAAACGTCGCCGGCCGCCGTGCGCCTGGTGGCCAGAGAGAGGGGTGGACAAGAGCCGCGACGCCCTCACGTAAACAGGCCACAGGAGAAACCCCCGCTGCAGGTGGCGCCAGCCGGGGTGAAACGGAACGCACGATGTGGGGATAGCAAAGAAGCGGCGCGTTTTTTGGGACTTCTTCGATTGGTCTCCACCCAGCTGTGCGGGCGAATCTGTTACGAAGGAATTTACTGCGATGTAACACCTCCCAGCGGGCTCTGATCTCTCGCGGCGAAGAGGCAGACGGTCCCAGCTATGCGCTCACACGATGCGGTCGTCTTTCAGGGTACCCCGCGCCGCACTACTGGCGTTCAGAGACTGCGAAGTCAATGCTCTAACGTTTTACTCATTGCAAACAGCAAACGATCTTGAAAATCGCATGAAGTGACTCGATTACAAATGTTTTGTAAGTAATGGCATTATGAGTTCTTATGCTGAACGTAATCAGCCTTCAGGTTGATGAGTCACTGTAGGTCTGTTTTTCAAAGCAAATGGATGAAATGGAAACGAACGGGAGCGTCAGGTTTTCCTTGCTTTATAAAATTTGCGGGTTTTACTCGAATCGTTGTTTCACATGGAATTCACCGAAGGTGCTAACCAAATTTGTGACGTCTGAGAGAAAACACGATTACTGCGAATGGTGTTAGCCTGACGATAGGTCATAGCCTGGGCTAAGGTCATGCGCTTCTTGGTCATATAATTGTTGTACATGTAAGTTATTACTCTATTCGTCATATACAACACCGAGCCTATACAACGATGCGTACAAACTTCCATTACTTACGATAACCTAGCCAAACTTGACCTGACTGCATGTCAGTGACTAGTATTTTCCGACAAATTTGAAGCAAGTTAACTGTAGGTACTAGCATGTTTTTTTACTCCAACAATACTGAACAATGGTAAAAGATCCACAAAAAAATTATTTGTAGTCAATAATTTTTAGAACTTGACCTCTTTGACCTTTCCTGGGTTACTGATCTTGACAGATGAAAGCTTCAACTTTGTGCAATGAATACCACATTGATAAATGAGCAGGAACTAACAAGTTTGTTACTTGCTGCAAGCGCTCATTTTTACCTTTTGCTTAAAACCCGTTACCCTGTGCTGTTGGTAGTAGGAGAAACCAATTCCCCGGCCGGGCGTGTGTTAACAACATGAGCTAAACAGATTTAACCTCAGCTGTCCAAAATTTAGCACCGCGCTTAAAATGGCCCAGAAATTATTCCAGAAAGCTCTTAGTGAGACGGCGACCCCCCTCCCCCTCCCCACCTTTAAGACTAAGGGTGAAGAATTGTGGGCAGGCTGCATCTCGCGAGATTGCAAAATGGTCGCAGTGTAACGCACGCCAGCGCATCGAATGCTGGCGTTGAGCCATTTAGTTTCTCTGTTCCATTGACAGGCGACCCTCGACCATGGAAACGCTATGCGAGTAGTAGGCTTTAACAAGCATTTGTAAGTTGCATCGGCATCCGATTTTATCACTAGAGAACATAGATATCTTCTGAAGCTGCTGAAGATTAGCCCCTCTTGCCAACTTAAGGCGCATCATGTCTGCTGCCGGAACTCCGCAGGGTTTCTGTAGTGTCTGAGTAAAACACTTCAACAAGGAGTTGCTCTGATCACACCCGGAACTCCGCAGGACTGTTGTAGTGTCTCAGCAAACTACTCCAACAGGGAGCTGCTTTGATCAGACCCGGAACTCCGCAGGACTGCTGTAGTGTCTCAGTAAACTACTCCCACAGGGAGCTGCTACGATCAGACCCGGAATTCCGCAGGACTACTGTAGTGTCTCAGTAAACAACTCCAACTGAGAGCTGCTCTGGTCAGACCTGGAACTCCGCAGGACTGCTGTAGTGCCTCAGCAAACTACTCCAACAGGGAGCTGCTCTTGATCAGACCCGGAACGATGTGACGCCTCGTCTGACCGCATACGTCGGCTGAGGCCGACAGCCACAACCCGTCCACGCAGCACGGTCTGGTGATGTCTGTTCCTCATGTCGGCGCACAAGGCGGCCTCAGCCTGCGGCCACTGATCCGGGCTGTCGGTCACGCGCTCTGGGCCGGCTCGAAAGTGCATTGATTCGGTCACGGCAGCCTGCAGGGCGCAGGCGATCTTCTTTATTTGTGTGGGGCTCGATCGCCGCCGCCCGAAGGATCAGGGCCTAGATCTGGTCGGTGGGAGGAGCGGCCAGCCTCGGCTGGGCTGGCCGCCTTAGCTCTCGAGCACGTACAAACGTCCGGCACGCTCCTCTCGTGACGCGTTGCCCGACAGCCAACCAACCAGCACTGGCATGTCGCGTACTAAAGATGTCCGATTCTCTCTTTCTTCTCCTGAACAACATTCTGGCTCGCTGGAGATTACTTGTAAACGTATCTGTGGAGACTTGACCCAAAATGGGCGCCGGGTGGAATAATTATTTGGAATTCAGATATAGAGCGATTAGGTTTTTGGGCACCACAATGAGCGCAATTCCAATGCAACTGGCCATGTGGAAGACGGATCAGTCCTGGTATCACCGGTTTCTAAAGCTCTCACCAGTCTGCTTTACGGGAGAGATTTTTGTGCTGGTGGGTGACGTTGAAATAGTTGATGCGACGTGGACAGGTGCAACTGAACGTCGGCAGATACAATGTCATGGAAGCGTGATCTCCGGGAAATCTTTAACACGTCCGTTCGGTTAGCTTATAGAAAGACGCCCATTTCCTGCTTCGAACATGGCATCAAAAAACTGTGGAGCTTTGTATCTGCTTAAGGGGACCTTGTTGCTGTACGCCAAATGTTGCCCCTGGCCTTAAGGTTTGATCCGGCTTGCCACAAAAGTTGTGATGAGAAAAACGTAGAAAACATAGAGAAACTCACACAGAAAAGCCGCCATGTTCGAAGGAAAATGTAATTATTCGACCCCTACGCACTGCACTTTCTGATGCCACGCCTGCAGTGTCGAAATAGCGGGGTGCCGGTGACTTGATTGCAGTATTGCAATATCAAATTTTCATCCATCCTTTAGAAATATCCGACCATTTAAGTAGCAACTACAATGCGGAGGATGGTACACTGCTACATGTTTTTGCAATCCGGTCCCGACATAGGAAAGCGTTCATATGCTTCGGTTGGGGCCAATTTGATCTGCTGATATATCAAAAACTAAAAGAACTAGAGGCGCCAAATTCACAAAGTGGGTTTGTCTGTATGTGGAGTCACTTGTATCAGAATATGAGTTTCCTAGCTCATGACCTCTGAGTCAAATAAGGTCAAAAAAGGTCAAACTCAACCTTGGTGCCCATAATACCCCAGGCCTCCTCATAGTCCCATCTTGAACCTAAGTACCTACCGTAAGCAAGAAGTCAAAGTTGCTCATTCAAGGCCAGTGACCTTTATCATGATTACCAAAATCTTAGGGGATTGTTTTGACTTTTGCATTTCAATAAGCGTCAAAAATTAGACAGCCTACATGTTCCTGAACACAAAATAATGGCCTGTGCCATTGAAGGTCAGTGACCTGCTCTCACCTTTGAGAGTACCATGGAAAACGTCCGTTTCGGTCTCTGTTGTTAATAAATACGAAATGAGCTCCAGAAACTAGCCCATACAATCCAAAAAAGTAAACAAAAAATCAGCTTGGTTTAGACCTCAGTCTGACATTCATACCTGACCCTACGACGGCGGAATAGACCGTAGTCCGAATTTCAACTGTGTTATTGCCTGCGAGATTATCTCAGAGATGCACCGCGTCGTCCAACACTCCGTGGTCGCATCGGATTGAACGAATCCCCAGAAATTGCCTTCGTTGACAGCCATGGCCCGACTCTGACCTGCGTTAGGTCAGTGAAGTTACAGGGTAAATTCAACTATACATTCCAAAATATCTGATACTCAGTTTCCTACAGCTATGCAAAGTTTCGCTCGGATACACCGCGCTGTTCGGAAACTGGTGCTTCAAAAATTTCAAGGCGGTCAACTTGACCCCACAGTTGGCCGCGCCTTTAAAACAGGCGCCCGGGTGGCCAGCTGGATACTCTTCGCTCGGGTGATGGTCAGTTTGACCACCCCCACCCTAAGATCTCGAGAACTGAGAGAGGTGGAGACATCAGATTTACAGGGTGTGTTGACCTGCATGTGAACTCACTTAGGTCAAACTTTAATGATCCTAGGTCATGACAATTGGGTCAAATAAGGTCAAACGGGGTCAAATTCCAGGTTGGTCTCCAAAGTGCTCCCAGAACCTAAATAACTGTTTCTAAGCAAATGATCACATGCTCATCTAAGGTCAGTGACCTTGATTGACCTCTTGAAGGCCATGGGGACCGGACTTATGTACGACTGCTCTGAGTTTTGCATTTGAATAAGCGACAAAGAGTGCGCCAGGCAGTATGTTCCTTGAAACAAAATGCTGACCTGGGTCATTTTAAGTCAATGACATATCATGATCTCTAAGAAGTTCATGGAAGATGTGGGATGCGGTTTCTGCTATCAACAAATTCGAAATGAGCACCATGAACTATCTAACTATGAGAGAAGAAAATATAATTGCATAAAATCTGGCTTTGATAATGAAAAAGTGTAAAAGCCTGATGTTTTTGCTACCTGTCGTTAGCGAATGCTCGTTTATAAGAATATGTTTTCTTTTCCCAACGGGCCCCTGACGAATGACAGACAGGCGGCGACATACAACGGGACTTAGACCAGGGCTCGGCTCTAAATTCCAAGACAAAAGATACGAATATCTGAAATAGACACGGCGTCTTGCGAAGATATATTAAGTATTCTGCCAACCAGAGAAGTGTCTTTGGTTGGCAGTTTGGGATATAGGGCGCTTTGACAACATAATCAATAAACCCCATACGGAGTCGCGTTCTCAAAATGGATATAGTGGCTTGGAAGCTGGGAAGACTCACTTAATGTAACACATTTTCAGACGCCTTACCAAAATGGAAAGATATGCGTTAACAGCAGCGATCAATAGAATCAGGCATCATAATATGCCACATCGGAAGAAAAACTGCGTTATCCGCGCTTATTCAGGAAAAAGGCAAAAAGCACTGCCTCTAACATGCATGCATTCAAACAGCCATCGATTTGCTGAAATTACTGTCGGTTGCTCCGCCGTTATTTTTCCCATGCAGTTTCTCTTTTCTTTTTCCATTTATTTTCTGTTTGCCTCCACATTCGCAAAATGCATTGACAATTAATGATAGCTGTTGACATTTTTCATTACGCTCTGCCGAGTCTAAATCTGAGGGATATCAATACATTTAGACTAAAGCCAAATAAGAATAGTATATTCTCAACACCTGCCTGAACGCATGCAGCATGCAAGCATACCATAATTGGACAAGGCCATAAACACTACACCAGTTACGTCGTAGTTCTCAAGCTGTACAAAAACTGACTCAATAACATGCCATTGATTCTTAAGTCGTTGCAGCGACTGACGCGTGGGCAGGTGAGATATTCAGCGTACAAGAACATGCTCAGCGTGAATACTTAAGGCACATTTGCATGCAAGCACGATGTTTTCCTTTTTGCTCGAACAATGTGCAAGCGTCACAGCGTTGGCAGGACTGCCGCTTAGTTCGTGAAAGGGAACCACAGCGACGTGTCCGTCAGAATCGCCGCTGCGTGTTGCCCAGACAAAAACAGACCCCAAAACATGCTTGTGGTACCTTCCGCGTGCTCGGCGCCACGGCTATGGGCAGAATGGGTGCAAGGAGGCATCGCTCAAAACTGGGCATAACAAACGGGCATCTGATTATTTGTGGAAAGCGCTATAGCTGTCATCCACGGGGCGGAGCTAGGGATTCAATCCGACAAACTTGCATAACTGTTCAGCGACAGTAGTATATATATATATATATATATATATATATACATATATTGGCGGTCGGCGCTGCAGAACACTTCATGGGATGGGAAAAAAAACATCACATCATCAAACAGGAGGAAGCTTTATGTTCTTGGAGGCTGTCACGATCAAAATATCGTGACCGAAACTGAACAAACCAAACAACTCCTCAGCCAACCTTAAGCTTATTGAGAAATGATTATTACCATCAGTATATATGGTATATCTTACTTTTTAGCACGTGTATTGCAACTTGAATTCTTATCCTCCCAAAACTGTCAACCACGTGACAAAGCTCTACAACTTGACGATCAACTGAACTTGATTATGGCTAATTGATATAGCCAACTGGTTTGACCTAACTGTACCATGTAATTATATATTTGTCAGTTGTATGTTGCATGTGCATGCCTTTGAAAATGGAAAGTAGTGATTACGAAACGTCAGGGCAAACAATAGATACGAAACATCAGCGAGAACAGTCAACCGTAATAAGAAAACCAGAGCAAGTACAGGAAAGGCTTATGAAATACACCTACGCCAATAATTTCAACAACACTGAATTATGCATATATATATATATATATATATATATATATATATATATATATATATATATATATACATTTAAATATCAAGCACTTTTTTCTTCAGGATACACTCGTCTGCCTTACAGCCATGAGACATTTAATTCTGATAGAACATTTAGATTTGCTTTGTTTGACTTTTGACGGCGTCAGTTTTCGCCTGATATCGTGACATGAAGCTGTTAATCTCATTGCCGATGGCGCGTTGGCGTATTGATCATAGGAACTTATTTGATGCGCTGCAGTTGACTGTGTAGTTGCGTCCGGTCAGAGCAGGGCTTCAAGTCCGTTTAGGAGCACACTTCACTGATGTTGTACCGGTCGGGACGCTTGCTTGTAAAGCTGAGGTATCATCCAGCATTAATTGGCTTTTTGTGCACTGTCGTCACGAATCGTTGTTGATCGGCAGTGATGTTCATGTCTAAAAATAGAATGCTGTTAGTGTCGCTTAGTTTGTAGGTGAATCGGAGAACTGAAGCTCGTTCCATTGCATTTTTTCGTTTGGTCAGTTGGCTTTTGTCGCCGACTGTACGACAATTTCGTCGGCACATCGCACGTCAAGAGCGGGACGGAGAGATGCGTAAAGCCAACAGATGCTGGACAATGCTTTAGCGCCACAAGCGAGTGCCCGGACCTGTACAAGATCAGCGTAGTGTGGTCATAACTCCGAAGAATCTGCCAGCTCTGGTCTGATTGGATGCAACTACACAGTGAACAGCGGCGCATCTAACACGTCCGTGTATATAATGGCTACTCTAACAGTGTCATCGACCATGAGACCAGCAGCTTTATGCCACGATATATACCAGCAGCTTTATGCCAGATAAAAACTGGCGCCATCAAACGTCAACCAAATGAAATCAAACTGTTCTGTCAGAATCAAAAGTCCGATAGTGACAAGACAGAAGAGCGTACACTGAAGGAAATATTATCTGACAACGTCAAGCCAGTCAGCCAGACAGCAGGATGACGCTCACTGCCGGGTACAAAAACAGAAGGGCTACTTAACTCATCACGAGAAACAGCTTCACGGCCAAATCTGACCCCTTGGAACGAACCAACGTACTTTACCAGTTTCGTTGTGACAAGAGACTGCATACTTCTAAAGTGATCAAACTACGTTTGTGTCAGTACCACCACACTTCCAAGGCGGTTGACGATATGCTTGGTTGACGGTGCTCCAAAAGAGCACGTGATAAAAGAACACGGCCGAAACATCACCCGAGGGGACCTCACCAAGAGCACCGGTATCATAACACCATCATCAAACAAAAAGAAGCTCTCTGTTCTTGATGCTGTCACGATCAAAACATGGCCACTGGAACTGGACAAACAAACGAACCCCTCAGTCACCCTTCATCTGATTTAGGGACGAATGATATCATCCGTAGGTGACATATCTTACAATTCGGCACGTGTTTTGCCGCTTGAATTTTTGTGGTCCCAAAAAAGTCGACCAACAAAACGTCTGTACAATTTGGTGATTGAACTGAGTTTGGTTATACCGTAGATGCAGGAACCGTGGCTACAATCGCTTGCACGTTGTATATGTGTATCTTTGAAAAGCGGATAAGTAACGATTCTGAAACGTCAGACCAGCCAATGAAAACCAAATATTAGCGAATTGTTTTTTAGTGTCAATTATCAACAGACAAGCGTAATAAGAACGCTAGAGCAAGAGCAGAAAAAAGCTTCTTAGATACACCTACGCCAAAGCCTTTAACAACACTGACATCTAAGATAATTCACTGACCTCATGCACCAACATATACATACATGTATATGCATATATATATATATATATATATATATATATATATACACGTAGATATGCACACGCACATCTGTCGTTTCTTCCTTTTCACGACTTGTTTACGTATATGGGTGCATTTCAGGGGTACCGTGGACAAAATGGGTCCTCCTCACGGGGTAGGGGCCTCGTGGGTCATGTCATTGTTACGGGGAGCGGCACGGAGAGCATGTGACCTTTTGCCAAACCGTTTAAAGCATTATATCCAAGTAATGTCCACAATTTTAGAGTTAAGAATGGGGACCTTCTGGGTGTCCAGTAAAGGACTTCACTGTCCTAAAACAGGGCAACCTATTTAAGAAAAGAGCATCCTGGTACGTATAGGGCCTCATAATCCGGAGCAGAATGCTTCCGACGCACAAAGAAAGACTCCAAATCAAGCCCAGGGGCATCGCTATTCCAAAACAGGTGATCATGATACGGAACTGCGGCCATCTGATGCATGAAAGGGACCTCCTGTTCCAGAAAAGGGCCTTCTGAAAAAGATGGTGCGCTCTAACCCAAAACGGCCCTACTAGTTCGTGACGGGGACCTCCCGAACTAGCAAAGGGGTCTCCTGATCTAGAGCAAGGGCTATCTTACGAATAAAGGTGGTTCCATGATCCAGAAACCGGGCCTTTTAATTTAGAATGGGTCTTCTGAACCTGATGGATTCCTCGCTCGCTCAGTGACGGTGGCCCGCTTGCTCTGAAGTTTGGTAATTTACGGGTAGTCACAGTGCCTTTGGTTTGGGTAAAGGGCCTATCCAGCTTTTTGGTGACAAAAACACGCCCTTGTTTCGCTTGCTTGCCGACAGGGGGTGCTCCGCCCTTGCTACATAGCACGATAGTGCTCAAATCGACCACACATATCTGAATTGGGATATAGGATTGTGCATTATGACATCAAAAATCCACATCACTAGGCACGGCCGGCGGTGAATGTTTTCCGGACGGGAGCATCTGCATTACCTCCCGCGCCAAGTGTTGTGACCAACTCGCATACCGTACAGTGGGGGGACGCCACGGGAGAGGGGCGGTCTGCCTCCCCGTCCCGGCCCGGCAGGGCGTCGCTCATTTCCACGGGCGCCGTCGACCTGCCGCCCGCCGGACCCACGTGAAGGGGCCGGCGGAATCTGCTCACAGCGGGGTGCAGCCGAGCCGCACAGTCGTGTGTTGGCAGCATTTACTGCTGGATGGGAGCGTGGGAAAGCCAGGAGCGTGGGGTGCTGCGAACCGTGGCTGCTCGGTGAGCGCGCTGCGCCCTGGACAGGTGAGGTGTCGCTCGGGTTGCTCGGTGAGCGCGCTGCGCCCTGGACAGGTCAGGTGTCGGTCGGGCTGCTCGGTGAGCGTGCTGCGCCCTGGACAGGTGAAGTGTCGGTCGGGCTGTCCGGACAGGCTGCTCCGAACTATCAACAGCAAAACGTCACAAATGATGAACAAAGCATCCCCCTACAGAAATCACCACTAGTCGGTTTGAACGGTCTGGTCAAGCGGATTATCGTCCTTCTCTCGACCTTGCATACATGTATGTATCTTGCATAACCACTCGCGCATCCATCCAGTGCCTTCGACCAAGTAGCAGGCATCACATGACAGCCGTTGTACCTGCCACATTTTTATAAAACATGCATGCAAAGGTCCCTATCAAACGGCGCTATTCGCGGCTCATACGTCGCACAACACGACGCGTGATTAATGTCAACATAGCTTACAATCTACACCGGATGGAGATCCAAGTCCGAAGGCAAGTCAGGTGAAGTAAGGTTCCACGCAAGCATGCATTTCCTCCCTGGTGTTGAGCGTTTTGCTGCGTCCGCATGCGTTGCGGTTGCATCCCAGCCACATATATTCACCTCGCTGCACTGCATCCACCTGCACACATGCATGCATATGTATGCTTCATCTATCTCATCACCACACAACTTCCGAATAGGCTGGACAAATTACTGGTGCAAAATGCATATATCCTGATTGCATGCACATTTAGATGCAGTTTTGGTTCAATTTTACGACTAGTGTTGATTTTCCAAACGCCGAGACAACCCGTGTCCTTGAGCCTATCCGGTAATAGTCCCATGTTGTCCAATAAACGAACACTACGGCATTGCCCTTGAATCCCATCAGTCAGTCCTATAGCATGAAATACCTGTAGTGACTTCACCGTGATGTGATCCACACGATCCACTGAAGTTCACTGTCATAATTATTTGGAAAGTCTACGGCCATAATTTTTGCTGAATGTTTCATTCGCTATTCGCTGATAGCGCAGTTTGCTTCGCCGTGCTTACATTAACGAGAGATTTGAAACCAAGCAGGAAGAGAGCGGCAACGTTTTACTTCTCAACGCTCCCCTCACATCCTCTCACTTTAGCCTTTCCCCAAGAGGGCATTTTTACATCCTCGCCAGATGGGGAGGAGGGGTAGGACAGCCGCTCTCTACTCGCTGTTTCAACTAAGACATGTCGAGTATCGGGACAAAGCCAGTGTTCTGATCATTGCGTCTTAGCCTTTTAAGTACACCCAGTTTTTCGGTTTCAGGTCAGTAGGTTACTTTCCAGCTGCGATGATGACTTTGAACCGTCAATGTCCGAAGTGATGCGAAATGCTCTCGCCAGGGACAATTCCAAGCTTTAGGAACAATAAGTGCTTCCGTAGGCACCAGCGCGTTCTTTGTTGTCCTGCATCCGCACTCTGTGCGGTTTGGGTCAGCTGGGTGACTTCCTAAATCGCGGAGACATCACCACAATTGAGATGTGTTTCGGGGACCATGTTATGAAACCGCACTGCAAGTGACTGTCATACTATACAAGGTAGGGTGGCGCGGAAACGACCGATACATTGGTCGTAATCTGGGCTGTCCGACTGCGCTTGCATCTTTTTGATATTAACCATTCGTTGCGGGCATTCGCGGCGGATAACGATGTCTTGATCGCTGTCGCTTACGGACAAATGTGCGGGATAGCGAAGCCTTTTGCCGTAAGACGTTGTCGCACGGATGTCGTCCCTGGCCGAGAACTATGTGACGCTATTGCTCATCCCTACCGCACGCGCCATGGAATTGGCAAATGACAACATCCCCTCGTTAAGGTGATCGGAATGAGAACTAGCAAGCCTGGCTTAAAAGCACAGCCACACCCATGCCTCCCTCAGCCGAGTGCCCGGCGTTTCGCTGACAAGCAGATTTCACGTCCAGCAAGCCAGCGGCCCTTGCGCTGCCTCATGACTGATCCTGGTCCCGTGTCGTCATCAGCTCAGCCTGCAGTATACCCAGTCTCACCGCCTGCCTCGCAGCCGCGCGGTCGGCGGTCCCGTGGCGCCATTCCCTCAGCCCGCGGTGTCCCAGCCCCCTTGTGTTCCAGTGTTATTGTGCGACGGTACATGCCTCCACCGCCCTTTCACCATGTACCGAGCCCCACCCCGCACCGCTGTTACCACGCGGCCGGCGGTTCCGTCCGCGCCGCATCATCCGGCAGAGCTGCGAACCGGCCCCGAGCCGGGGCCCAGGCCGACGCCAGCGTCGCGCCGGCAGCGCCGCGCTGGGTGCAGCGCCGCGCCGGGTTCAGCGTCGCGCCGGCAGCGCCGCGCCGGGTGCAGCGCCACGCCGTGTGCCGCGCCGCGCCGGGGTGCAGCGTCGCGCCGGCAGCGCCGCGCCGGCAGCGCCGCGCCGTGTGCAGCGCCGCGCCGTGTGCAAAACGCCGCGCCGGCAGCGCTGCGCCGGGTGCAGCGCCGCGCCGGTGCAGCGTCGCGCCGGGTGCAGCGCCGCGCCGGGTGCAGCGCCGCGCCGGGTGCAGCGCCGCGCCGTGTGCAGCGCTGCCGTTCCCGCGGCCGTCGGCTGAGGCGTGGCCGTTTGTGGGCCAGCGGTGCAGCGCCGGCGGGCGTGGCGAGGCGGCCGCACCCGCCGCCGGCGAGCGCGGCACCGCCGGCGGCCGGACAAGGCGGCGCGCGCCGCGCTGACCGGGCCAGTGGAGCCAGCTCTGCCCCGGCACGTGGTGACCCGGCGGCCCGCTCCGCGACCCGCACCGGTGAGACAGCCGGCGGCGCACACAGGCGCCCTGAGGCGTGCTCAGCCTGCTTAGGGCAGGGGGACTAGGCGTAAGTTGTCCGTAAGTTGTGCATATGCCTGACGTTTGTTCTTTTGCAAGCGCAAATTATGCTGGCCGGAAGCAGTTAAGGTGATAAGTCGCTCATCGCATGGTTGCGTGTGTGACATGCTAGAACTGTGATTTTATGAGTTCACAGTTTTATACTGGGTTATCGACTTATATATACCAGGATGTAACGTTTAAATGACGTTGTAGAGCGAACATAGACTATCTTGTCAACACTTAACGTTTAAAACTGTGGTTATGATCACGTGTGTGTGTGATTACACGTGATCATACGCACATAAGCCCACTTTGATTACTCGTAATCACAAGCACTGAAACGTACATAATGAACAGTATAAACTTTAGTATTTTTACGTTGCAGATTAAGTAATTCATGCTGCTTCTTTCTTACAAAGACAATTAATTATATATTTCTTACGTTGAATTCATGAGGGTCAGGGATGGTCACCGGTCTACAATGGCCTCGGTGGATATATTGCTTTGAAGAATTCGCCACCTTGGTAGTTCTTGACGCTGGTTTCAAATCTAAGTGCTAAAATTGTCTCCAGATACTTTGGTCATTTTAGCCTTTCAAGAGTCAGGCAAGGTCAATGATCTTAAATGCGCTTGACTGGCCGTTTGCCTGGAGGTACAGCTTGGTTAAAGCTGGTTGCATGAGAAGGTATGAGGGCACCTCTGATACCTATTTTAAGTTTGACCTTGTTCGACCCTGTGTGGTGCCAAGGCCACAGCCCAGGAATAGAATTCCACACAAATGCGTTCACATATAGTCCTAACAATTATATTAATTTTGTATCTCTAGCTTCGTCGTCGTCATTGGGGCCTTACGACGCACTCAGCTGCTGAGACCATATGGCGTCGCCTGCCTCTCACCCTGGCAGGAATGGCGGACACCGCGGGGAATTGACCCCGCACCTCCGGCTTCCCAGACGTGCAGTGGTTGATGCAGGCGCGTTAACCACCGCAGCATGGGCTATCTCCAGCCAGCTCCTTTTTATGCCGGTGCGGCCAAACTGAATCCTCTTCCGCCCAAGCTTGTCATGTTCAACGGGCCACCGAGCACGTGTTAGGGCTCAATACCGCGGTGTCCGGGTGCTGTCATGCCGGACAGACGGCCGCCAGTCGACAGCCCTGCACCACTCGGCCATAGCATTCAGCACGAGTCAATTGCGGCTTGTGTCCAACGCTTCCGGGTCAGGGTGGGAAAATCGATTCCGCCAGTGTTTGTAGCGGGAGCAAAACTCTCACCATAGGCGTTCCATAATCTCCGGATATCGTCGGTCTGCTGAGCATTGATGTCATCAGTGTCGACAACAGACGAGCAGAATATTCATTGTTTGACGGCTTTAAGGCGCTGTGCCAGTTGCACGATAGACGTAAAAACTAAACAAAAATATGTCGATTTGCCTTTCCTTGTCCAACTGTTGACAGTTAGGCATACTCGGGAGAATGGGCATTGCCTTCACATAATGTTCTGCAGTGTTAGGTGTGTCCGACGGTAAAGTCAGGCTTCTTTAGATGAGATGTTAAGGAATGACGTGAGCTGACCTCCTTTGCATTGAAAACACAAAGTGCGAGTGACGAACGAAGCTGCAGGCAGACTGGTAAAAACAATTCGTCACGGTATGGCAACTCAGAACAAGCGAATGCAAAGCATGTGAATGCGAAAGGAATGCATGTTGCAGGGCTCCGTTGTACCATGTAATTTGTGAAGACGCGTCTGGAAGTTAGCCAGCGCGCTGACAGGATTGGGAGGGGGATCGATGCGACCCTCACCTTCCCTGAGGTTTTCTGATACCTCTCTGGCATGTCGTGTAAACACACCAAAATTTTAACAAAGCTTGTAAAGCACCTATTGCGGGTGTTTTGACATCAAAAAAGATGTTCTTGTGTTTGTAGTTTCTTTTATGGGTCCACGGCATCTGCGTTTTTCGAGAAAAAAAAACACAAACACTGCACGGCGATCTACCGCGTCGCACCGGCATTGCTACATTAACAGAGCTATACATCATAAAGATGTTGTTAAAACACATTGCCTGTACATTGCCTCTCCGTGCCGCTCCCCTTAACAATGACATGACCCACGAGGCCCCTACCCCGTGAGGAGGACCCATTTCGTCTATGGTACCCCTGAAATTCACCCATATACGTAAGCAAGTCGTGAAAAGGAAGAAACGACAGATGTGCGTGTGCATATCTAAGTGTATATATTTATATACATGCATATATATATATATATATGTATGTATATGTTGGTGCATGAGGCCTGTGAATTATCTTAGATGTCAGTGTTGTTAAAAGCTTTGGCCTAGGTGTATTTAAGAAACTTTCTCTGCACTTGTTCTAGCGTTCTTATTACGCTTGTCTGTTGATCATTGACACTAAAAAACAATTCGCTAATATTTGGTTTTCATTGGCTGGTCTGACGTTTCAGAATCGTTACTTATCCGCTTTTCAAAGATACACAAGCCTTGTCTTTCTTGACGTGGAAGTGGCAGGGAGTCGCATCGACCCCCCCCCCCCCCCCCCGCCTAATCAGTACGTGTTATGGAAAACGAACCATCAGGTGAATCAGGGCGAGGGTTAATATACCACATACTTTAATCAGATCTTTTCCGATAGAAACGTGACTGAAGGGTGGAATGTGTTGACCACAATCAAAGAAGCACGTTCTTCGTCTTTTCCAAGGCTTAGATCACGTCAGGTATGCATTTTTTCCCGGTCTAGTTGCCGAAAAACGCATTGTACTGATTTATGTCAAACCTTCCTGATCCAATCCAGCCCCAAATGGGTCCGCTTCTCCGGTATGCCTCTGGCCTTCACCTTACTCCCTCTTCTCAGCTGACGTAAGCTGCTGTTACCTGCACGCTCGTGCCGCAACATCTTGAGCGCCTTTTGTGCCGCAGGTACGTACATGATTATTTTAAGTGTTCATGGCACTTAGTGAGGGCTGCGCCAGCCTCGAGATTAGATGAATTACATTGCACACTCTTTCTTAATGTAAGATGTCCTAGGAGTAAAAGAAAGGATCACCATTTCAGCCCATTTAGCACGAGTGTTTCTGCCCGTTCCGCCATATTACTGCCGCACCGATACGGCGCACCTGTGGGTCGGACAGTGTCGAGATCGCTTGATAAATGTTGATGATACGTTGGCCTACACTGCACAGCGGACTCACGTCCCTGTCTGCTCTGGCCGCCGAGATTCAGGGGTGCATGAGCGTGGTGACCTTGAGCCTCATACCCCAACCTTAACACATTAAATACATTTATCGATATGCGTGTAAATGAATGTTGACAACAGGACTTAGAGGCCGACACGCCAAATTAAGTAGATGAGTAACATGCCATGTGTTTTACCCATTGCAAATTTTTTAGCGTTCTGCAGGGGCATTAAGCTAGGTTTTCAGAGTTTTTTTTCAGCCTTGTCCCACACCTTTTTGCCAAAGCCTCCATACCCCCTTGCCGATCTCTGACACAAATCCTTAGTAACGCCAAAAAGGCTGGATCCATGGCTTAGGCACGATTGTCCAGGGAAGCCTGTGCCATCTGCCCTCACGTTTGCCAGCACGATTACCCGCTTTTTTCTCCTCTCGTGTTAGTCTTATGTCGTCACGACTAATGGTTGCAGAGCTCTGGGACTGCTCCCAAATCGCGTCTCTCGCCTTTGCCACGGTTCTAGAATTGCATAGTTCCCATGATCATCGTATGGGGATATTAAATAGTGATGACGCTACAGCCTTGCAGAGCGTTGGAAATGCAAAGTCAAGTCAAACGGCAAGGTCAAGATTTCGTCCGGGGGAGGGGGAGGGGTAAATCGGGATGGAGGGCAGCCAAAGGGCCACACATGGTCGTTGTAGAAGTCCTGTTTTGTATTCAGACGCCTTTATAGGCTCGGTATCCCATTTCGGTACGTCGAAGGTCCGTTTTTGATGTATTTAAAGCCAAGTGGGAGCCTTAACGTGCCAAAAAGCGCCGGGCCCTGCGCCCCATCGAGCCCCACCACCTCCAGAGGGTGCGGGCGGGTGGGGATGGCCTCAAAACCTCTCCCCCGGCTACACTTTTGCGGCACAACATGCCAACAATTGTGCCACTGGTCGCAGAAAACGCCATGGCGGTACGAACAGTGACTTAAAAGACATGAGGCCACCAAAAGCGTGATTTAACGGGCCGGGCCGAGCCTGACCGTTGAAACACAACATGGCTGACGTCTTGGCGTTCAAACTCGGTCGGCTGCGGCCTCGCGCGTAATTAGCAGCAGCGTTTACGGCCAATCAGTGACGTTTTTAAAGTAATGCCACACGCAACGATCTCACCCGACGTGCTGATACATGAAAAACAGCAGTTCATTGCGATTACCATCAATAGACAGATTTGTTCTTCAGTGCTGCACGGAAAACTTTCGTGTGCAACACAATGCGGGATGAGGCAGCCTGACTGCGATTATACGGATTTAAAAGACCAGGCTTCCTTGAAGTCAGAATGCCATCGCCATATGCCTATGGTTTACAGAGTTGTGGGACTACTAACAGTGTTGCGCAGGTCCGGTCGGGTCGCCCGTTCAAATGCAATTCTTCCACACCTCTGCAAGAAGTTTGCGAACCGCTTCGAGACTCACTTGCAATTAATTGTAACCATGGGAGGCGAGTGGCCGACCAACCACTGCCCGTGTACCGTGTATCGCGCAGTCCGCAAGGGTGTTCTCCTGGGCTGTGACCCTGCCGTGCCCCGGGGGCGCCCGCGTCGGCTCGGCACGGTCGCTACATCCCACCCCGAGTCTCCCGGGGCCGGCGCGGCGGCGGCCGGCCACAAACGCGTCGCCGCCGCCGCCGCGGCAAGCTGCGGTGGCGGCGGCGGCGGCAGCGGGTCCCACTCGTCTCGGGGGCGCCGCCGCGGCCGCACCAGACGGCCTGCTGTCCGCCTCTCCCAGCCGCGGCCCGGCCAGGCTCGCCGGCCGGACCCTGAGTGGGGCTGATGTCGGCTCAACGTTCGGACTGATCTCATGGTATCCGTCCTCTCCCAGCCGCGGCCCGGCCGGGCTCGCCGGCCGGGCCCTGAGCGGGGCTGATGTTGGCTCAGCGCTCAGACTGACCTTATGGTATCCGTCCTCTCCCAGCCGCAGCCCGGCCAGACTCGCCGGCCGGGCCCTGAGCGGGGCTGATGTCGGCTCAGCGCTCAGACTGACCTTATGGTATCCGTCCTCTCCCATGGAAGACCCGATGAGCTTTCCCGGCGTGTTTAGTGCCCCAGACTGCTTCCACCTGTTGCGGACGCCTGCTGTCCCTCGATCAAGAGTTGCGGACCGAGCGCCCTCCGCCTGGCCCGGAACACAGAACACTGAACGCCTGCTGACTAGCCCGGAACACACTGACACTGAGCGACTGCTGCCTGACCCGGGACACACTGATACTATGCGTCTGCTGCCTGACCCGGAACACATTGACAGCTGAGTGACTGCTGCCTGACCCGGAACACACTGACACTGAACAGCCTGCTGTCTGACCTGGAACACAGCTGACGCTGAGCGTCTGCTGCCTGATCCAGAACACATCGATACTGAGCGTCTGCTGCCTGACCTGGAACACACTGATACTGAGCGTCTGCTGCCTGACCTGGAACACACTGATACTGAGCGTCTGCTGCCTGACCTGGAACACACTGACACTGAGCGTCTGCTGCCTAACTCGGGAACACTGAACACTGAGCGCTTGCTGCCTAACCTGGGACACACTGAACACTAAACGCCTGCTGCCTGACCCGAGACACACTCCCCGGACCTGGGCATGAGTTCCACGAACATCCCACGGCACATCAGGCCCTCCGTAACTGCAAATCGCCTCCATCTGTTATCAACACGCATACGTAGATCCTTCTGCTGTCAAACACTGTAGCAGCTCATATCCACCAACGCTTTGAAATGTAAAGAAAAAGTGTTTGAATGGACGCCAACGGTGTACGCACTGAGCATTACAATCAGCCAGCAGACAGGCCCTGCATGTTGGCGTGGCTAAACGGCAGTTCTTCTTGGTACTTTCATCCTTGTCGGGGGAAAAAAAATCCCTGTGTAGTCAAGTTCTCAAGCTTCGCGCATCTGAATTGCACGCCATGTTACAGCGTTGACACTATCTGTTGCTTCTTTTCCGGCCCATATAGAGGCCATGCACTGTGACCCAATCCATGACCTCTTAGAGGTATAATGCCCCATATGCTCATTTCCGACCATTTTGCGTTTTTTATGTCTCTTGATTGGTCTCTTTAAACTAAATTCGGTTATTTAAACCATAAGTTGAAATTTTCACAAACATTTAGCCTTTCTTAGGCAAAGGCAACTTTAGCCACATTTGGCACCCGGCGAACCAAGATAACACCGGAAAGCAATTTCTCGTTGTCATGTCGGCATTGCTTTCACCTCAAGACATGATATTTCCTCCGCCACCTAAGAACGCGGCACGTTCTGCGTGGCCTGCGTGACCGACGGTGCGCACCTACATCAGCCAGCTCTCGTGCGCAGCGTCGCTGCCGGCCACGCCTCCGGCTCACGACACCACATTGCCCTACAAAGCGAGCCGCTGTCGTCCCCGGCCAGCACCAGTAACGGACGTGGGGCACGATTGTCCGGGCACCCGCAGACGCCGCTGCGACAGTGGAGGCGACCGCAGGCAGATGCTCATGCCGACTGCTCGGAGCTGAGTCACCGCGTTGAGATGTGCTCCGAAAAATGCTCGAAGCTTCCAGCAGTGTTCCTGGCCTAGAGCCACTGGTGGCCATGAGCGCTGCTGGTAACCTCAAGAATGCTAATGATTTATTCCAATGGCTGCTTGATATCTTCTTGAAACCAGTGCCTTCTAGTGTATTGCGTCGTTTTCAGCATGAAAACTGTACTATGGCTTTGCATGCTTACAACGATTTTTCAATATTCCACTGCGTGAAATGCACAAAATGCATGAAAACTGTACTATGGTTTTACATGCTTACAACGATTTTTCAATATTCCACTGCGTGAAATGCACAAAATGTTGTGATATAGCATATCCAAGTAGTTCAGAAATTGTCCCAACGAGCATGGTTTCTTTTCTGGCCCGGTCCGTGGGCTTTGATGACTCGTGAAAGACAATCTTGCATTTTTTTATGTGGTGGTTATACGACGCTGATGCCCCTCTGTAAGGTCTTCCCTGTCCACGCTCCGCGAGCCCGTCATCTGTGGCCCAACTTGACCTGACCCTCGCGTGGCCGGAGCCAAGTGTCCGATCAGACAGACTCAAACGGTATTCATACTTATGTTTTTAATTTGCCGTGTAACAGCGCGCTTAACTTCATTGATGTGATCCATGGAGCGGCAGATCATAAACACAGCTAAAAAGGAGAACTCGAATACAAGAGCCCTGCAAGAGGTGTTTTACAACAGCTCTCATTTGCCCGCACAGGAATTTGGCCGCACGTCATCTTTGATTAAACTTATATTAAACTAAGGTGAGTTCAGGTTACGTTAGGTTTGGTCAGATCAAACCGGCCAAATAATTTTGAATTTTATACAGTCTACGATCGCGTATATTGGTATATATATATATATATATATATATATATATATATATATATATATATATGTGTGTGTGTGTGTGTGTGTGTGTGCGTGTCAATATATATATATGTATATATATATATATATATATATATATATATATATATATAGGGATACATACATATAAATGCTTATTGATTTATTGATATGCATACATGTATGTACGATTTATTAAGTGCTTCCACATCTTGGCACATGGCCCACCACATGTATTTGTAGTCTCTCCGAAGTGTGTAAATGTATCTCTTGTCGGACATATTCACTCATCTATGTATGACACACGCCATCTGACGGCTGCTGACGACTGGATGGTGATGCTCATCTGTTCCCAACTGAGGTCGCTGCGGGGTGTCACTTGCTCCATGTCCCGCACTTCTGCCGGTGCCACAGTTTGCCAGCAGTCTGTTGTGGGATATCAATCAGGCCACCGGTGCGTTACGTTACCGGATATAAGTCCACGGCAGGCATACAAGCCCCAAAAATGCCTATTTAGTGTTACCAACCGGCGTTCACTCAAATTTTCAAATTTTCATTCAAATTGTATCAATACATTCAAGTATCAAAACTTGGTAAAACTATGAGCTGTGGACCAGGCTGGCGGTAAGATAGCAGACGTGTGCGCTTTCAGTACAGGTATGCGTGGCTGCACTGATACTCCGCAAGCTCATGCGCACATCTTGAGCTCAGTTTTGTTAAATGGAACTATGAGGGGGGGGGGGGGGGGGCGAACAATGCTCAGCCAATACCAAAGCGTCGACAGAGATATCAGGAGTTCGTTCTAGACCTGACACATTTGGAGGACAACAAGTTGTATAAGTTACCTTGGTAAGCGTAAGCGTTTAAAGAGATCCCCATCTCGGTATTGTTTGCTTACTTGTGTCTGTAGCATTGGTTTATTTAGATGAGCAGCGCTCACCTAAATTGACTTATACTACAGACTTGTCTGGTCCAGTCAAGCCCCACCGTCAACAGAAGAAAAAAATCTCGCCAGGCCGTGCCCGGCTCCCCAGGTGAGGCTTACATTTGCTATTTCTGGTCGAACACATGCCGTGCCAGCTCCATCAAGACCATGAACGACGCCGGACACAGTGGATGAAGCCTCGTCGGCTATCCTAGCATGTGCCTTGTCGGTTATCCCAGCATGTGCCGGTAGATCTTCGGTCCGTGGCCAATTATCTTGATGGATCGCTAACCAGGCGGAACTGAACCGCTCCCGGCGTGGAAATACGTTCGTGTTTAATAACTTTCTAGCGTTCAGGCACGCATCAGATGCATCTTGAGCTGCTCTGCTGACAATATCTGCCTTTATATCTCAGCGAGGTTTCTCCTAATTGAAATGCAGGGCTTGAGATACACATTCGTCTCGTGCACGGCTGTGCATGATATTGTGAGAGGCTGGGCGGCTAGCCTGGGCACAGGTAGTTGTGCTGTACCATGTTCGCTCTGATACGAGTAATCGCCGAGTATATGAGTACACGAGTACGAATATTCGAACATCAGTACTCATCGGCAGGGGTGAAAAGGTGCCTTTTCTGTCACCGACCAACTTTGGAACCATCTTAATTGTCACCTGGAGCCAAATCTTTCAGAAGCCGCTGCAGTACAACTCTAAATGCGATGCACCACACAGACAAAGCCAATTGGAATTGAATGCGGCATAACTATCAAACATTTCCGTTTCGGGAGTTTATTTGCACATTTTCACATATATCACTTGTTGGCCATCAAACACTGAATAATGATCGAGACTAAACCAACATAATTTAAGGCATACTAAACACAGCTAGCCCTGAGGCGTGCAGTTTTCTTTTCAGTTAGTGTGGTATTGTGACTCATAAATAGGGGGGTAGTTTTCTATTTATAGCTCTCATCTTTATTCATTATTTTGCATTATTCATTATTTTTAGGCCTCATCCCCAAGCCTACTTTTTAGAAACCACACTCCGGCTCTCAACTCCGAAAAGAAAGTGCGTGGAATCTGGTGAGAAAACTTTTATTTAACATCATTTCTGAGGCAGGTTCCACCAGGTTTTCTTCCTGCACTCACCCCCTCCCTCATCACTCCGTGTTTTGCAAAGTTGCACCCCTGTAGCCCTACATTTCCCTATAACAAAGTTATCCAAGCACCTGATACAATATAACTGTTGGTTGTGTGACGCCACCGCAAAATCAGCTGGAAGCGTTGGCAACCCTCACTATTTTCGCATTAGCATTACCGGCGTAGAACTCGCACATCCTGACGTGATCCGGATAACTTTGAGCGAAATCCATGCAATATTGGTATCCCCTAATGCAAACACCATTTTTAAACATCTCTAGCACCTTCATCGATATTCTTCGGGCACCTTTCACCTTACCTTTGAGAAGAAGACCACGCCTGCCCACCGATCAATACGCTATGTCTGAGATACAGCCGGCAGTGTGAGGCCCACACCAGCGATACTCGGCCTCTTACCTCAAAGCCGCTCGCTGCTCCTCTCGGCAGAAATCCCCAGATGAATCCTTGACACGCGTCACTCCAACGTCCTTCGTTGACCTCTAAAACTGCAGCTCAAGCAGCTACAAACAATCCTCCCAGATCGGCATGGTTTTTTATGTTTCTGCTTTACAAAAACTAACGATTAGTTACATTCCTCTAGCCAGTCAGCTTCTTACAACATGAAAGCAACCAACAGCAGTTTACAGCCTTGTCCTGAACCAGGAGCGGATCCAGAAGGGAGGGGGGGGGGGGTGGGGGCCACGGGGCCGTGGCTGCACCTTGGACCCCGGAGGGCCCCGCAGGCTCCGAAGAGGCCCAAAGCCGGCCAAACAGGTGCATTTCTTTTTTAAAACACAAAACGCAACAAACTTGGACGTCTTTGGACTTTAAAACAACCAAGAACAGTCGCAAGCGAAGGTGAAGGACCCACGAGTAGACAAAAAATTATTCAGTGATTGATAAGTTGTTATTTGATAAGCCTGATTACGCCGTTTCCGAGGGACCTATATGCCCACTTGCAGGGCCATTCCGATCGTTACGGAGCATTCTACGTTGCCCCTGATTTCTTTGAATTTGCTCGGGGGGACGTGCGCTGCTGCTGAGCCCTTACTGCTTGTGTGGCGGGGCGCTCATCAGTCAGGGGCCTTCCACGGATTCTTTCTATTTGCCAGGAAGGCTCTGTACGCTATAGCCGGGCCCTCGTATATTAACCTCCCGGGGTATTCTCGGGTGCTTAGGGGCTCTTTGCGTGGGTATCGTTTAACCTAACGACACACTCGCGATATGCTCATGGGTCCTCTACATTGGTCGAGGGCGCTTCCAATACTCTGTCACTTGTTTAGAACCCTGCGCTCTTGTCGGGGGCCTATCTGTTAACCTGTTCGGGTACACTCGGCCGTTCGAGGCCCTCCAAATTCGGTCTTGTGTACTTTTTATTTGCGTGAGGGCCCTACACACTGATCATGGCCCTATCTGCTAACCTACGCGGTCCCACTGGACTGTTTAGGGCCCTGCACATTGGATGCTTTAATGTAAGGCCCTACCTTCCTGTCGGCGGCCATCTGATTGTCTGCTAGTGTAAACTTCATCTTCAGGGGGCCCTCCGCACTGGACATTGGGTGCTTCTTATTTGGATAGGGGCCCTTTGCTCTTGTCAGGGGCCTATCTGATAACCTCCTCGGGTACATTTGAGCGTTTGGGCTCCCTCTACATTGAGTGTTGAGTGCTTCCTACCTGAATAAAGGGCCATACGCTGTTGACAAGAGCCCTATATGTCAACCTCCTCTGGATCGCTCGATCATTCCGGGGGCCTTCAGGTTGTGTCTTGGGTACTTCTTATTTGGATGATGGCCCTATGTTTTTGGCGGGCCCCACCCATTAAGCTGCTCGGGCCGGTGGCGGATACGGAGAGGGAACGGGGGGGGGGGGGGAGGGGAACGTGACCATGCCCCCATGGACCATGCCGAGGGGACCCATAGGCTCTGAACGGGTTCATAACCAGGCGAAACTGACGCAGTTTAAAAAAAAACCTCTTTGGGCCTACATGACGGCTATGAACGGTCGCAAAAGAAAGCAAAGAGTTTATGAGCAGACAAAGTTAATTCCTCGCGGATTGAGAAGGTGTTGATTGGGATACATTTTGGGGCTCATTATGCTGTCCAGAGGCCTTACGCTGCTGCCGGGCCCTCTATGTTCACATGCCGGGCCAATCTGATCGTTAAGGAGCCCTCCACGTTGCCCTTGATCTCTTTGCACTTTCTCGTAGGGCCCAACGCCGCTGTTGGGACACAGTCTGCTTCGACGACTGGGCACTCTTGATCGATCAGGTTTTCCTCCACGGATTCTTCGCATTCGCCCGACAGGCTCTATACCCTTTTTTCCGAGGTTCCATATGTCAGGCTACACACAGTTGCTCAGGGGCCCTTCATATTAGTCTTGGGTTCTTTCCACTTGCTCGGAGGGCCTTGTGCTGTTGCTGGAGTTCATATAAAGCAAGGCACCGAGACAGTCGATGTTTAGGGGCCCTCAACTTTGATTAGGAGCTCTTTTCCTTTGATCTCCTTTGCGGAGGACTCTTCATTCCTATCAGGGTTATTTCTGTTAACCTGCCCAGTCACTCTAAATCGCACAGGGGTATACATTCATGGTCTTGGGTATTAAGCCATTGCTCAGAGGCTCCTGTGCTATGGCACAGATCTTGTATGTCAGCCTGCCGGCGCACTACCGATCGTTAGGGGCGCACTATGTTGGTCCTGGGTTCTCTTCGCTTGCTCTGATGTCCTCATAATTGTTTCGTCTGTGACGCTTAATATACTTGCGCGTCATGCTCTTTACATATTTTGAATGCTACGAAATTTTGTACTCCTTTATATATTGCATCATCCAGCTGGCTAACCGTAAATAAGCTAGGAATCAAGTCCGTACTTGGTTGTGATGGTAATTAGCAGCCAGCTTGTTTATTTTACCTCTTTTTTCGAAACGCTCAGTCTCAAATTTACAGGATCTAACATGCCCCAGAAAAAATGAGTGAGCTCCATGTATGTGCATACGTACCACGCCTAGCTTTACAGGGTTGCACACGGCAAGATGGGCTCCCGTATTTACTATATATATATATATATATATATATATATATATATATATATATACATATACTTCCTGTCTTAAAATTTAGTGGCTGGAATGTAAGGATATTTTTGGAGGTACCCAAATTCTAGGCGTCCCACAATGTTGCGTGCCCCTCTTGACCAAATCCTGGATCCGCCCCTGCACTGAACCCAATTCAGTACCGCGTGGCAAGCATTGAAATTCATCTGTCTCAAAAGGCACGACACTTTAAAACGCTGCGTAGCAAATTGATCGCATTCGTCGCGAGATGCTGAGTCCAGCCACGGTTCTTGCGACTAGTAATAAATCGAGTTGTTTGGTATTTTATACTGTTTAGTATGTGAATTGAATATTGGCTGAGCAATTTATGAAAACACTGATTTGAGGGCATTGGAAAAGCGCTGAGTCACCACTGATCTGTGACGCCAGCACTGGTGAAGTATAGCTTGTAGTACATTACTGTCACCTGCTTAAAAGTATCCTGATTAAAGCTACTGTGTTTGGCAGTATCTCGTGGCTCAACTTGCTCATACAGCGAAACGTCAACGTCTCGACATGTGCTCTACACGTGTTCACGCTGCAAGCGTTATCAAGAAGAGAGCTATACTAAGCCTTGACTCTTGTCTAGCCGGACAAGTCCGGTGTAATATGGCCTGGTCAGTTGGAATTCGTCTATATTTTCGCAATTTTGTTGCCAATTGCCTCTCAAAAGTATCTGTTGTTGTTACCGATAATATTCGCTAAATCAGAAGCTTTTTGATCCCTGTTCATCGGAACCTGAACAGAATGACGCATGCTCTGAAGCTCAGACTGAACCTTGGACTCCCATCAACGAGTACTGCGGCGCTTCATGAAGCAGCCGAGTGCCTCGAGACATCTACACATTCCTTGCTGTGACTGATGTTCCCATGGTCCTATAACTTTTAGTGTACGACTTAGGGTATGGGTAAGCATCATGACGTGCAGTCGCGGTTTGCTGCCTTACAGCGCTGCGATACAATCAAGCACCGCTTGGGTGAGGACTGATAGGACTTCTGGGGGCTTGTCGAGGTGGTCGAAGAACCCAGGACTTAATCCTTAACTGTTCACAACATCAGATAACGAGCCTCAATTTGGTGTTTTGCCCCTCGGCAGGGCCAGACGGTTATCACGTCGTGTAGTTCCTGCTGACGTCAATTTGCTCGCAGTCCGACTTCAGCAGCCAGAAGTCAGTTAACTATGCGTGAACACTGCTGCAAGCGATGTCATATGTACGCTACAGCTACACAGTTCACTCACACGAGACAGCACTGCATGCTTGCATTGCATGTTGTAATTACTGCCCCACTCATGGCTGATCCAAGCAATTCATTATGAACAAAAGGTCGTTGTTTATGGCGTGTCCTTCCGCTCTAGGATCGGACCTGACGATGCCGGTGATGTCGGCTATGCTGGCGACGATGTGGACTGCTGTGAGCCTCGCCTTTCTGGCTGCGTCGACGGCATCGGCTGGATCCAACAGCCCACCAGCGGCAGGTAGGCCGACCTCGCAGCCAGTCTGAAGCGTTACGCCAGCACGGAAGCGCCCGGCTCCTGCAACCCGCAGCTGCACACAACTGTTTTAGCATTGGTCCACCGCAGTTCAGGTGCTGCTGTTGCTTGGAGGTAACATAGGAACTAGCTGAACTTGAAGACAGCATGGTGGGGCTTCCGACTAGTAAAAATTGCATTTTGCAGGCTTCCGACCTTCACGACAAGCAGTGTACATATGCTGTTCTGCAAGAGCGGCTGGGACAGCTCTTGTCTTTCAAAGCGTCAGAACTTAGGAGTGAATTCAATTCTGCTATTCGTTTCAATAACGGCATGTTGCCGAAATATCAACGTATCTTTTTCTCCATTCTCCAGGTTTTCTCTGAGGAATAAGGCTATTACCACCGTCTTATGACGTGAATAATATTTCTCGCAAATGCAGTTAACAACTCACGTGATGTCAGAATTTCGATCCCTGGTGCGTCTTTGACTTTCTTGTGCTGATGTCATGACTTTGGAGGTGCGCCGCGCGCGACCTGAGGTCAGGTCGGACCACCGCACACGGCAGGAGCATCCCTGCTGCCACGGCGCCAGCGGCGACCGCTCCTGTCGGCGCTGCCGTGTGACAGTGTATCAGTGCCGAGCAGCGACGTCGAAACCGTCTTGTAATGTGGATCGATGTTGACAGATAGCATCGTGTTGCCCTGTGAGTGAACGTTTTCAGGGTATGTCCGAGATGCCTTCCGGCAAAGCATTGCCAGGTGATGCTGAAATTGTCCCGTGAAAGCATTGCCAGGCGATGCTGAAATTTTCCCATGAAAGTGAGATCGTGCTGATGGCGATGTCGAACTATCCTGTAAATGTCATGCAATGGCTCTGTGACGGCTCGCCAGCGTCGACAGGTGATGTAAGAGCTGTTCTGTGACAGGTTGCCAGTGTCGACAGGCAGTGTAGGAGCTGTCGTGTGACAGGCTACCAGTGTCAACAGGTGATGTAGGAGCTGTTCTGTGACAGGTTGCTAGTGTCAACGGGTGATGTAGGAGCTGGCCTGTGACAGGTTGCCAGTGTCAACGGGTGATGTAGGAGCTGGCCTGTGACAGGTTGCCAGTGTCAACGGGTGATGTAGGAGCTGGCCTGTGACAGGTTGCCAGTGTCAACGGGTGATGTAGGAGCTGGCCTGTGACAGGTTGCCAGTGTCAACGGATGATGTAGGAGCTGGCCTGTGACAGGTTGCCAGTGTCAACGGGTGATGTAGGAGCTGGCCTGTGGCAGTTTGCCAGTGTCAACGGGTGATGTAGGAGCTGGCCTGTGGCAGTTTGCCAGTGTCAACGGGTGATGTAGGAGCTGGCCTGTGGCAGTTTGCCAGTGTCAACGGGTGATGTAGGAGCTGGCCTGTGGCAGTTTGCCAGTGTCAACGGGTGATGTAGGAGCTGTCCTGTGACAGGTTGCCAGTGTCAACGGGTGATGTAGGAGCTGGCCTGTGACAGGTTGCCAGTGTCAACGGGTGATGTAGGAGCTGGCCTGTGGCAGTTTGCCAGTGTCAACAGGTAATGAAGGAGCTGTCCTGTGACAGCACGTCGATGCCGACAGGTGATGTCGTAAACAGTCCACCGGTCACCGGCCCCGAGGCGATCCAGCCCGCACAGCTCCGCTGCCCCGCCGCCAGACCAGCGCTGGCCGACCAGCACCGCGCGGCGTTGCGGTATCTCGACTCTCTCGGGGTACGCCGACTGGTGCTTCTGCAGGAGCAGCTCTTCTGCCCGGACGCGCAGCTGCTGGAGCGGGTGATGAAGGAAGAAAAACTGACGCAGCGCCGGGAGACGCTCGTCCTCAGGACAGGTGCAGACTTGGCCCGGCTGTTCGTCCTCACGGGGCCCGCCGAAGGCGAGGTCGCCGTCCTCGCTCAGACCGCAGATCTGCTCGTGAAAGCTATCGGCGACAAGAGAGCGGGGCTCGCGAAGAAGGTGTTCTGGTACGCTCCTGCCATGGAGCAGGTATTTGATGGGGCTCTGGTAAAGGCCCACGGGGTGTCGCACACCCACCAACTGCAGATTATCACCACTCGAGTCGAATCAGAGCCACACGTCAATAATTCACGGGAGTCCGTCATGAGCGCCGAGGTCGTCACCAATTCGCTGGAATCGACGGTCGAACCTACCTCAGATGCTGCAGAAAAGCCACATCAACACTTCACGAGTGACATCACCAGCTCGGAAAAAGGCGCGGGCGGCGGCGCCGACGCCTGGGTTGGACCCTCGAGCACGTGCCGGGAGGTCGACCGGCACTCTGTGTCGGTGCTGCGCTGGGCACCGCCCCAGCCGTCGAGCCAGAGCCAGCTGGTGCAGGTGCTGCGCGCCTCGCGCTGGCTGCTGGCCGCGCGCCGGCAGCCGTGCCGCCCGGCGCTGCGCCCGCCGGCCATGCAGCTGGTGCTGCGCAGCCGGCTGCGGCAGCGGCTGGCGGCCGGCGGCGAGCGCTGCGCCGCCTGGCGGGCCGAGCTGAGCGGCCGGGACCCACTGAGTGGCGCCCCGCTGCGCCGCGCCTATCGACAGGACTCGATGCCGGCTATGGTCGCGCTGCAGGGGGCCGGCCCGCTGCATCTCGAGGCCCGCTGCCGGGGCGGCGCCGTGCTTCGCTGCAGCATCGCCCATGGCGGGGAGAGCTGCGAGTGGCGGCCGGCTGGCGGCCACCGACGCCGCCGCACCGCCCACGTGCGCTGGAGCCGCGTCCAGCCGAGCGGAGGCCGCCGCCCGCGAGCGCGCCGGCCCATTCCCTTCAGCCGGCGGCAGCTGGGCCAGGCGACGCCTGACTGTGGCCCCACACCCTGCCGCCGCCAGCAGGCCTTAAAACCGAGTGACTTGTCGCTCACCGTACTGCCCGAGTTCTCGTCGTGCGGTGGCGCGATCGGCGGCTGTGCGCTCTGCGTGCTGCTTCTGGACTCGCTCAACGCTGGCATCTCGCCGGTGGCGTGCGTCGGCCCCTGCACGCTCGGCTCTAGCGTCTCCTGCTCCAAGGCGTTCGGTCTACTCTACAGGGAGCTCGTCAAAGCGCGTGCTGACTCCGTGCAAAGACGCTTTGGGCGTCAGGTTTTCGGATGAGGCAGTTGTTAGCGCGTTGCGCGGTGCGGCGATTGAGGCGACATCTTTGTTAATTTTTTTAGTGTTCAAGGCGACATCTGTAGATAGCTTGCCGATGGGGCCGAGGTTTGATTGTGTTTGTTAGAGATAAGAGGAACGAAATGCGCAGATGCATTTGAAGTCTGCGTACATTGCGTCTTGTTTCTTATTGTCTTATTTCGTTACGTCTTGTTTTGTACAGTAATATAACATCTGAAACGATACTGCAAGGGAGAGCAAAAGGGAGCACAGTAAGCAACGAATTGTTGATGGAATCGTTTATGAAACCAGTAACGTACCCCGACTCGCTATCTGTGTTCTCGGCTTCAGCGAATGATCACGTGTGCTGATACCTGGGCTGTGTTTGACTGTGCAGGAGGAGCGGGTGGGTGATCAGGTGGTGATCCCTAGCCGATGACGTTTTCAGCCACCGCGGGCGGTAGCTGGGCGGCGGGCGGTGGGCCACCGCGGTCTGCGCTAGCCACATCCCAAACAATCTGGACTGGGGCATGACGCCTTCAGTTAAAGTTTTTAAATTTTTCATCACTTATGTATTTGCTATTGCGACGAAAAATGCTTTTTCTGGCCGGACTTGTAGGTGTCGTTGAAAAATTCACGCACTGAGTGGGATTTGAGCGGCGGTCTTCCGATTCCGTGCACGATATTCCACCCATCGCACCCCATTCGCCTCGTTCCAAACCCCACGCGAAAATCAGCGGCAGCCCACTCTCACCCCATGATGGCGTGGGTGATGAGTTACGACTGGCAGGAGCAGTCCAATGACGCCAGCCCAGCCGAGACCGTGCAGCGCCGGACCAGCCAACGCATTGCCGCCAGCCCACCGGCCGCACAGCAGCTCCGTCTGGGAACAATTCTTATTTTTATTTCTCCGTAGATCTTGTCGAAGAAATGTGCATGAAACCCGTGGGCAGGAGTATCACTGTTAAAGATCGGTTGGGGGTCTCAGCCGATTGATTGAACTAACCAGAATCCAAAAGCTGATTTCTTCCCGGATTTCATCCACTTAACTGTGCGTTCCACGTATCAATGATACGCATTATTCCAAAAGATCGGCCGTGAAGGATGATTATACGAATGAAGGACTTCAAACTTCAAACTGATGTGACTTTGCAGCTCTGTGACGGGTTTAGAATGGGGCGTAGACCACCTAATGAATAAGAACACCTTCGGTGCCCATTGGCGGAGTTCATGGCATCCAAGTTTGCCTCGTCTAACGCCATAGCTTCCAATGTTCACAACATCCAGCGATCGCGACGTGCAGTTGGTTAATTATGATTCCTGCCAATAACTATCGCTACAGTCATATTTGCTCGATTTCTGTCGCTAGATGGCACAGAAATAGCATATTGCTCTCCTTTGTCAGCAGACGCCTTAGTTAATCTAGCACTCAACACATTATCACGCCATAGGTACAGTGAAACGTGGTCGGCACGAATCACTAAGGGTGCATGGCGACTGGCGGTCCTACATTCGGTCCGAGTATAGGTCCCGTACCATAAGGAAGTGTATGTCCCACTACCATCAATTTATTCAGAGTGCAGCGTCACGCTTTGGGCTCATCATGCAAGGAAATTGCTTAAGCGAACCTCATCGTTGTTACTTCGACGGCTGAACCGGAACCAGAATGACCTCACTGGGTAACCACCGGCTCCAAACAACCCGTGACACCTGCTCTGGACATAATAATTCAACCATGCGAACCAATGGCCTTGTATATTTGTATGTGCACATGCCCCTTATTGAATAACCAAAGGTACATTGATTTTAATCTGCCCTCTAAGCATAAATTAGTAGTATGTACCGATTCTCTCCAAGTAACGATGACTCCTCCGAGAAAGTTTTAATCCGTACGCCTTTTATGTATCGGCTACCTCCATGCCGCGTCGTAATGCTACTCGCAGATTTGTGCGGTCTGAAGTGTGGATAATGGCTGACGGGAACGGTAAGCCGATCCCACTCGGCAATTGACACTGCGAGTTTTCCTGTGGACGGGGAGGCGATGGGGAATGCTGGGGTGCATGCTGCGGTATGTTAGCTGCGGCGAATGCTTTGGTCTCGGAAACGACGCAAAATCGCAAGGCTTTTACGAACTGAAAGAAGCAATCGTAAGTAATAGAAGCGATAAGTCCACGATGATCGTTGTCAGGCACGGATGTCGATATGTGTTCGTTTGTGGGAGCCCTGCCCCCCCCCCCTCCATGTTGAGTTGGGCCCCCAATGTTGGCTTGGCCCGCCAGCGTTTTTGACTGGAATACCACAAAATATTGGTTAAAAGATGACCGTACCACAAAGACTTTTATCCTTGAACTTTCTGCGCAGTGGTGTCTCGTACCACTCCCATCACGAAAGACACTCGATGGCTTGTGAGATTCAAGTGAAATCTCTGGAACACGGGAATCGCGTAAGTCCTTCATGGCTAAGTCCGTCTCCGTCTCTCACAACCAAAATGCGTGCCACCTCCCATGGCCGGCAAAGAAGAGCACCATCGGAGCCCTAAGGAGGCCTCTAAAAGGGCGAGTTTACGTGCCGATCAGAAAAGACGCGTGCGTCTAGTGCTTGCTCCCTGGATCCAACCATGTATGACTTCTATGCTGCTTGAATTAGAGACTTCTATAAATTGAACAGAGATTAAAAACATATCTTGCGTTTAATTAAATCAAATGGGCTAAGCCTGGTGAGAAAGGGGGAGGGTAGATTGTCGGGCTTTTGGTTCGCCCTCCCCCCCCCACACTAATTCGCAGAAATTGACACTCCTGTCGTCTTGTTCATTCGGGTGGATCAGGGCACCGGCAACGCGCCGTCAGGACACAACGTTTGGTCGCTTCTAAGAACAATCGCAATAAAACTGCACTGCTATTGTCACAGCTGCAAAACAAATGTCTGTCTTGTTACGACTATCCGACTCGCGACGTTGGTGCATTTTAACAGTGAATCACCATAACACATGTCTATCATCTGGTCCTCTGCGCACTTTATTTTCAATCGTATTTCACTACCAAAAAAAGACATGAAACATGGCAATGCTCAAATTATCCCACAAGTGCGCCAGCCTAAGCTCTCAAAAAGTTGGGAGCTGTTTGATAATAACCGACCTTCAGTTTGCGAGGAAGTAGGTACTGGCTAAGCTAGCTTATCAAGAAAGCAATGGCTGTATGGAGAAAATCGACATTTCAAAGCGTATTCATGGCCAGGTGTGGGGGCGTGAGGGCCACGCCCCCCCCCCCGCCCCCCGATGTGATGAGGCCCCTAGGACCGACGGCCCAATATTTTTTTCAGTTTGGGACTTGTTTCCAAAGCGTCAAAACATTAAAAAACGAACCCACAAGGCATCACAGTTGTGGCCCGACCGAGCTTCAAAGACTTCCCTAAATCCAAATGCAGCGCTCCTTTACGAACGAGGACAGCCACTTGGCTGAAAAGACCCCAGAACTCGATTTGGCTCCCTCCTGGGCGGAGTCCTGGCTAGGTCACTGGATGTACTGTCAATATGCCATCTTAATCCAAACCACTTGTGTTCACGCTGCGATATACTGGAATAGCGGCCAATTTAAGTAGACCAATGACGTCATGACTGTGGTTCTTTTTGAACATGTGATATGTTGCACTTTTGCTTGCGCTATTATTGTCTACCCAATTTGTTTATTATTTGAGTTCGGTGTCAAAGGCATTGTTGTTTAGTGATTTAAGAAATGCTGCGCCTTGTCGTATTGCTGAACTCTTAGGTTCTGTTGGTAGGTAATACCAAACGCGGTACGTATTATGTTCCTTTTTTCTCTTTCTTTTACGCTTTTACGGATACAGCTTTGAATGTCGGTTTGTGAGTTTGCGAGTCAGCTGTGAGAAACTACCTAATGCGTTTCCTTATAAGTAATCGGTTCTAAGCCATTTGTATCCAAATATTGCTATGTGTTCGTGAATAATAAATATTGGCTTAGCGAATAAAATTTGGTCGGGAAAGGGTGGAACCCAGCCATTTACCTACCTTCCGATGCGTGTCATTTCAACTCTTAAACTGATTGAAAATGCAGGGAGCAAGAGTGCGCTGGAGTATAAGGACAACGCCTAGCCCTCGAATTGGAGAAAAATACGCATGAAGAGTATGAGGAAAGGTTTCTTTAGGACCAACGGCATGTGGGCCTTTGAATGGTCATGCCAGCTATGGTGACGGGGCAGGGGATAACGAACATGGTTTTTATCAGCATTCACGCTTCGTTTTTTCGATGCAACATCGAGAAGTCAGTGACCATTTTCTTAGAGCTGGTAGTTGTAAAAAGAGGCCCTCACCCAATGCCACTGTATCCCGTGCCCCTTAACAGGTAGCCGCCACGAGTGAAGTCCATTTTTATATCACTGTTATTCCGAATAGTTTGCATGGATGAGCTGGGTTCAAAATAACTGCCAAGCGTAGCCGCTTTGTTTACTCTGGGCCCACCACTTAAGTTGTCTCAATTCAACGGGCGATTTTGCCTCCGCACTTTCGCCAGACAGGACAGCGGAGAGTTTTACGTGCCGCATAATACCGTACCACAGCCGCCCCTGGGCCATGCACTCCTGTTTGCAAGCGTTTGGCCTGCTGATGCATACCTCAACGAAATTCTGACAGATACGGGATACAGAACGCTACAGCATGTGTGTCGGCGTCAGGTTCGACACACGCAGAGCGGCTGCTACTGCGGCGCTGATCATTGGCACGCATCGCCATCGCGCAGCTCCGCTGCTGGCGCAAGCTGCCCGGCCGTCCACCTCACCCACCCGTCCCCTCATTTGGCCGCCTCGGCAGGCCTGGGCTGCGCCGCGGAGGCTCATCTGCTCGGGCAGCCAGCCTGCGCAGTCCGGATCTGGATGGTGAGCCGGGCTGGCAGCTGACACCGGCCGACGTGACGGCGACACGGCGCGGCAGGCCCCCCGCAGACCGGCGGCCGCCAGCCGGCCGGTCACCACTCCGTTTCCAGCTGTACCGGGACCTCTGGTCATGTCCTATCGACCAGGTGTCATGACTCCTGCGTTCCTCTCGCTTTACAGGCGGTCGCGTGGTGCGCATCAGATTCAGTGAAGCCCGAATCCAGAGCCTTAGTGGAAATGGAGAATGGATCGCCGGGTAAGGTGCAGCAATGTCGTTGTTACAACTGCTGTCCTTGCTTCATCGACAACATCATTGCCGCTGGTGGGGATTCCGGTCCCGCATTAGTATGCCCGTTACGTACCCAGCGTGGGTGGGCGCCGGCGCGCACCCGGCCAGGCACCACTGCCCGTCCAAAACAAACCTGATCGACCAGATGACCACATCACGTGGTCGTTGCTCCACGACCTACTGCGCGAAGACAACTCGTGAACTGGCCTTACGCTGGCGCAACCGCGACGTAACGGTTACACGGGCGCGCGCTCGGCCCTCCCACCGGCCGTCCACCACCGGCTGTCCTCCGGCCCGGGCCGGGTCGTACCCTGCAGACTTGGCCTTGACCCCGCCCGGCCCCGCCGCCGGCTATTTCTGACGCTGGCGGCGTCGCCCGGCGGACTGGGCCACCGGCTGCCTGCCAGACGCTCGTTTTTCATGAATCTGTAAACAGGGATGCCCACGCACGCGGGGTCCGTGACTCCACGTCCAGAGCGTCTCGGTAGACTGCTCATAAACGCGCGCTCGGCTGGTGGACAGGTGACGTCATGGTCAAAGTTCAGGAGGCTTCGCTGGAAACAAGTTGGCGAGACTGACTTGCGCTGATGTGCCGAGTGAAATTTGTTTCAAGTGCTAAAAATGCATAAAGCAACCATTTGCTATACTAGAGCAGCATGTTGGAAGCACGGGGAGAGCGGCACCGGTTCGAACATTGGTCGCTCTCTGTTCATAAAGTTGTCGGTCATTATCGGTCATGAGTGCCTTATTATCGCGTTTAAGGGAAGGGCGAGGGCGACTCGCAACTGGTGAATGCCTGAATGGCCATTGGCCCGCAGAAATTGAGTGTTTTCGACAGGGGAGGAGCAAATTTGACCTCAGAAACTGTGTCAGGTTACACAGCAGAACGAAGACCGCTCAGCAGGCTTTGACTGAAAGTAGGGGGGGGGGGGGGGACATAATCCCCGCTGTCTGGCCCCCCTCTCGAGTGGAGACCAGCTTCAAGCTGTCTTACACGTCGCAGCAACCTACACTTAGCTAACGGATGATCCGGCTGGCAGTCGACGAGATGAATCATGTGGCTAAATTTATAACGCAAAACAAACGGTGTGCAAACCCGTGCTGGCAAGCTTTGGAAGGATAATGCCTGTGCCAGGCCTGCTCTGCATCGGGCTCACCTGTGCCACGAGCTCCCCATTCATTGCAGGAACACGGGCGTGAGACGTTCGTTTCAAAATCGCTAGGTCGTATGCTTGGGTATGCTCTGCCTTTAGTTGTGTGATTCCGTGCATATATATATATATATATATATATATATATATATATATATATATATATATGTATATATATATATATATATATATATATATATGTTAACGCGCGGAATATATATGTATATATATAACATATATATATATGTGTATATTGTATATATATATAAATATATATATATATATATATATATATATATATATATATATATATATATATATATATATATGTGTGTGTGTGTGTGTGCTCCAAAGCGCGATAGTATTACTTTGTTTGTCCACGCTACTGTAAATTCTTTCACTTTTGCAAACGCTCGGTATTGGAACCCTGATAAACGGACAATTTGCGTGCGTCTTAGCATTTACCACAGATCGATGTGGTCGATTCGGACGGTGTGTATGTAGAATACTCCGAGCACGGCCGCCGCTCCCCGCGAGAGAGCCGGTACTCTGCTGCACTGGCTGACAGCTCGGCGACTGGGCCTGGCCGTCCCCCACGGGCGGCGGCTCCTCCGGCGGTGCCCACCAACACGGGCTGCCCACCATCTGCGCTCGCCGTTTGCCGATCGTCTAACATCGACCCCGCTCGGCCTTCGTCGCTCCCCGACCGCCATCGATTTTCCACCCCGTCTACGCCCTGTCTGCCGTCTCCGGCGACCGGCCCCGGCCCGGCAGACCGCGTGGAAGGTCCTCCCCAATAGTGCTCTTGAGTGATTCCCCCCGATGGTCCCTGTCGATGGTCTCCGTCGATGATGCTCGATCGTGTCGCTCTGCGCCGGCCACGGCGGGTCTGCCGCGGCGCGTGACGTCACGGCCCACATTCCTGCCCGCGTGACGTCGGCGTCGGCGGCGCGCGCCGCCGACGCCGCCGCCGGCCGTCGCCCCGCGGACTCGCGCCGACGGCGGAGCGGTGTGCAGAGAGGAGGCGGCGCCGCACCCACTGGCGGCCACGCGCGTCCCGTTACACACCAGGTAGGCGGCGACTACGGCAGGGCCAGACCCGGAGCCGGAGCCGGAGCCGGAGCCAGAGCCAGAGCCAGAGCCAGAGCCAGAGCCAGAGCCAGAGCCAGAGTCATAGCCGGGGTGCGTGTGGTGGTGGTAAGGGAACGGGAGGGTGAACGGACCTTTGGGCGGTGATTGCGGAGCGCAGCTGCCGGTCCTAATGAAGTGAGCGTGCCTTTTTGAATTGGTACTGAGGGCTACGAGGATCCAAACGTTGTCGGCTACGAGAATCCAAACGTTGTCTGAATTTATGTAGGGGCAACAAAGATGCAGACGGTGTCTGCCCCCTGTCGTGGAGCTGTGTGGGATGAGGAGTCCCGGTAGTTATCAGCCCAGTAGTTGTCAGTCCATAAAGACATCTGCTCAGCTTCTGTGATCGCTGCTCCATGACAGCTGTCACCGTGCGGTTCAGTGTTGTTGAGCAGCTATTGGACAGTTTGCGTGATCAGGGCCACGACTCGCAGCCTCATGTGAAGCTGGTGGCAAACCCGCGGGGGGAGGCTCGGAATCAAGACGTACCTGAAATCGTGAGAATTGGTTATTGCCAAACCGGCTCGCCTGGCGAGCGGCTTATGGTGAAACCATTGGTAGGCAAAAATAGCGTCTAGTCAACGGACGACTTTTGTCATAGGCTGTGTTCTGCCATCATCTCTGGCCAAATGAGTTGTGTTCGTCGCCTGGATACAGTCATCCTTCAGCAGCCCCACTTAACCGTGTTTTACATCGGCGAGCAGTACTCAGTATTCTCCCTGGCTGGTTCAACCGCTCTGTATAGCACGGCTGCGCTGGTCCCACAGCGACGGCCATTGTAACAGACTGCGACTGCAACCGCCCAACAGTTGCATGCGACGATAATCATCAACCCGGGCTCATAACGACGCTTTGGACGTCGGTCAGATGTATCGGCGATGACTGCGCCGCCCGGGGTCAGCTCGTCTCGGGCGGTGTTATTGGGAACCGTGACCTTTTATTTGTTGCTCTTGGCCCACATGCCTGGGACCCCGTCTATGTCGAGCCTTTACGGTCTGGAATATGAGCCGTCTGGCTGGAGACCGCTCGGCCACTGGCTGGCTGTAGCGCCACGCACTTCATAGCGCGGTGCTGTCGCCTCAGCAAACCTTGCAAGTATGTAATTAGCTGGCTTTACGCAACGACTACCAGGCAACTTCCCTGCGTCCTGGCAGGTTACCCGTCCCACTGCGGCGTTCATTATCTTGGTGGGCGATCCATTCGAAGCATCCTTCCTTGTGACGTCATGCCATTGCGCAGGTTACGCTAGTTCAGGGAAATTTTGTCCAAGGCGTCGATTGCGGAAAGGATAAGCACGAGGGACAAAGGATAAGCACAAGGGATAAAGGATAAGCGCGAGGGACATAGGATAAGCGCGAGGGACAAAGCGCGTTGCAACCTGAGCCGTCTTGATCGCAAAGGTAATGGATGCGCGTGGGGCGGAGTAGACCACTGTTCATGGTATGCTATCGCGGCCGAAAACGGCTATACTGCGTGAGCGATCGTAGGAGCCAGACGGGTGACAGAGCACCAATGGCTGACCAAGTGTACCAAACGTCTGGCCGCCCTCAAACGAGAGCTTAGTTTACACGGTTCCATTGCTCGCCCTGCCTGGGAACAAAAGCTCATACGAATGAGAAGTAGCCGCTAAGTTATGAAATAACAGAAATCTTCGGTGTGAGGACGTGGCACGAACGCATCGAAATGTTATTAATCTTTTGCCATTAGCCGACACTTCACTTAAATACGTGGCCATTACGTGTTATTTGATTAAAGGTACGGGCTGCTTCACGCCGTTCGTAATGGCTCGGCGCAACACTAGATATAAGACCAGTGTCGGGCTCCCAGCGTGCCTGAAACATCCCTCGCGCTAGGTGCGAGCCTCCAGCCATGTAAAAAGTAACGTCAACCTTGTAGCTTTGCATGGAAAGGAGCAAGACGATCGTCGCGTCCGCGATAAACCTGATCCCTTGTGAGTTGCTTGTGTGTTGTACCCCGCTCAGTCAAAGGAACGTGGTTTGTAACGTAGCAATGTAAATGATCGCACGTCTGGCTCGGCACACGCCGAAGCGTGACAGGTTATGTTGCCGTTCCATGCAGGTTGTATTGTCTTCCTCGCCAGCTGTTCACGTGGTGACAGCGCACAAACAGTCACAAAGTGTATGTCGGCTCCAGTCGTGTCTGTACCGCTCGCGAAAACCGACTACCGCAGCCGGGCGCGGGACGGCCAGCCGAATGTGGAGCCAAGCCCGGCCGCGACACCGCCGCCCTTCGACGGACGCGCCGTCGCGTGTCACAGGCGCCATGTGTGCCTGTGTGGCGGGCGTTAGTCGGAGGTCGAGGCACCGACGCGGCGCTGAGCCGGCTGACGCTGTCGCCGGTCGATTAGCGACCTGACGGGCCGCCTCGGCCGGCCAGCACGCCGCCTCCTGGCAGGCGGCGCCGCGGCTGGCCACGCGTCATCCCATTAGGACGCTCGGTCGAGGCTCGGCGCCCCGTCCCGTTCCGGCGGGACGGGCGCCGGTCAGCCGGTGTCTCTCGTGCATCGGTGTGTGTGTGTGGAGGAGGGGGGTTCGGCTCGCGGCGGTGTACACGCCCGGTGTGACGGCTCGGCGGGACGGAGGCGGGTCACCCGAGTGCGTGCGGCGCGGCCGCTCGGTGCTCTGGTCCGGGGACCGGTCCGCCGGTGTCTCTCGTGCATCGGTGTGTGTGTATGGAGGAGGGGGGTTCGGCTCGCGGCGGTGTAGACGCCCGGTGTGGTGGCTCGGCGGGACGGAGGCGGGTCACCCGAGTGCGTGCGGCGCGGCCGCTCGGTGCACTGGTCCGGGGACCGGTCAGACGGGCCCACTCCGCCATCGATCGGTGCGCTGGCCCGAACGACCGCTGCACCCAGCCCGGCACACAACACATTGACCGCATACTGACCGGACCGCGCGCCGCACTCGTACTCACCACTCGTATTCAGCTGTTGGTCTCGGCACGCCTCCGTACTCCAATCACTCTTTCCGTGTTAGATTGACCTCACTGTCACAATTATCGTCGACTTCTCTTCTCCCAAACTTTTGCTTACGATTTTGACGCTAAATCCTCATTTTTCGGTATGCTGTCTTTCTAGTCAGTCGTGTGCCTTCTTCTGCCGCTTTCACCATCTCTTGCTCTTCCTTTCTCCGTCTCCATCTTTCACTCTGTGTTTTCCATTTTCTCTCTCATCGTCTTCATCAGCATCCCTCTTTCCTTTCGTTTCCCTCTTCCCCTTCCGGTGGCCCTCTCCTCTCTCCGTCTTGCACTTCCTTTCTCTATCTCCCTATTCCTCTTTCTTTCTGTCGACAGCAGCAGCCTCAGTCACCCGATCGGAGCTCTGAGTCACACCCCTGACCTTGGACCACCTCGGCACCGCCGGCCGCGCGGCGGTTGCCAAGGGCGAAGCCAAAACAGGAAAAAAGGTCAACGGGTTCGTGAAAACCCGATGCGCGTAACTGAACACAAATCGTATTTCTATGTGCCCGAACAGTTCTCACCATTTCCGGGAAGTGCCCTCAGATGGTGGGCTGGCTGCGCCCGTGCGGTCGCTGCCCCAGCTTCGTTCGTTAGGCGCTGGCCGCCGGCCAAGTGGGCTCGGAGCCCGCCGTCCGCCGATCGCCGTGGGCGGCGCAGGGGAGCGGCGGCCGGTGACTGGTCACCGTCGCCGCCGCCGACGGGGCTGAACAGTCGCCGACGTCCGGAGCGGATGTGAGAGATCGCTGGGCGGTGGCTGCGGCGGGTCGGTCGCCGCCGGCTGGCGCCGCCTGGTTCAGGCTGGTGGGAAGTTGCAAATGGGTCGTTCCGCTCCGTTCTGTTCCGTCTCGTCCCGTCCCGTTCCGTGGCCGGCCGTCAGATCTGGGTGCGGGCCGGGGTGGAGCCGGACCGGCTTGCGCTCGTCTGTCGCCGCGCTGAGGACGCCTCCCAGGCCCCAGCGGCCGGCTGCCGGCTAGTGGCGGCGGCGCGGCGCGCGACGCTTGTTTTCCGATGGGAGCGGGGAGGGCCACGGCGCCGCGCCGAAATAGCCGCGGCCGGAGGCGGCGACCCTGGGCGGCCGGCTGCCGGAGCCGGCGGCCGGAGCGACCTGCCCTGCGGCACTGGAGCAGGACCGGGCCCCGGCCAGCGGCCGCCGGTCACATGTGATAGCCAGGTGATCTGTCATAATTAGCCACGGCGTGTAATGGGGGTGGGTAGAAGGAATAGCCGACAGTGCTTTAGTGGCCTCGACACGGTCACAGCACCACGGGACCGACGACGAGAGAGCTCTCAGACCGTCGGCCTTCGAGTTAATCGAAGGACTCCGGAGCGATCTGGCACCGTAAACGGCCGATCGCCCGTGAGGGGCAGAAGCTCCGCGGCCGCGCCGCGCAGATGGCACTGATGCCTCGCTGCGCGAGCGGGTCGATTGGTCGAGCCCAGGGTCGAGTGGACCCAGTTACGGCCAAAGGGCGGTTTGGACGCCCACGCAACCGTAGAAACATCAAGATAGGTCGGTCATCAGATCGGTAAGGGGCCCATGAGAAGTTCCAGGCACTCCACAGACATCCAGCAGACCGGAAATGATGTCAACATATACCACATAACTTCAAAATGCATTCCGGATTAGGTGGGCGTAACCGTGCTCCTCATATATTTTCATCAGATAAGTTTGGGATGGTCTCACAAATTTGCCATTTCGTTCGGGGGTAATGTAATGGGATAATGGGGTAATGGGGCTGGGTATCGTTCGTAGCTTTGTTCTGAAGATTGGATCAGAAAAACCGATCCATTCCCTACAGGTGCCTCAGTGGCGGCAGGGACAGCACAACTCTGGCCCTGTCCTGCACGCTGTCTAGGTTTGGCCTGAGTGGTAGGCGACGGAAAGCGTTACTCCTGGAATGAGACGATGACATGATACGAATAAACCTTTAAAGATCAATTTACGGCGTGAGAACTCAGCTGCTTTGGCGACATTACGGGGGCCTCCCCGCCCCCCCCCCCCCGTTATAACCATGAGCGCGCTGGAGCTGGCCGGAGGTCGGTTCGATGTCCGCCACGCAGGCGAGCTGGTACTAATGCTGTGGATCAGATACGACCGGTGCGTCTTGAAAGTCAGCAGGTAGGCAGGGATCACTAACGTCTGGATAGGCCACGGTTAGGTGCCATTTAAAAGGGTAAGAAAGGGGCTGTTCATGAAGCGTCTTGTACTATGGCCTGTATCCACCCGATCCGCTGCAGCACAATTCCCGATAGGGGGGGGGGGGGGAATGGGGGTGGGGTCAGTCGAACGTGACTGAACGTGCGCCACGCGAGCCGGCTGGTAACAGCGGCCAGACCCGGCGACATCGCAGCTGAACTGCGGCGTAACGACGTGACCTTTCACCACCACCCGACTGACAGTTCTTCAAGATTGGCACGTTCCCGCGGACTCAGGGGCATCGGGGGTGTGCAATATTCACACGTGGCAGGCGCAGTAGCCGCCCATTCAACTGTGTGTCGTATCGGCGCAGGCTTACCACTGTACGGTAAACAGATGCTCGTTCTTCCAGTTTTGCCAAACCAGTTTCCCACATCATTCTTCACCCGTGCCTGGCTGTCCCAGTCTCCTTCATACTGTGGTTGCTACTGAACCGGCAGTGTCCGCTGTGACCAAATGACCCCTGTGCGACCCGCGTGACCTGACTGACAAGTGCCAGCATCTGACCGTGATCTGCGCCATCTAACGGCTGTCGGTGCTTCTCAGGCTGACCTCTGCGCTGCGGGATGAACTGTGAGCTCGGCGACGTCGCGTTGTCACGCCTGACCAGCTGCTGGTCCGCCATGCCTGTCTCGTCGCGGATGTCGCTCTCCAGCTACTCGTCCTACACGCCGCGCGGCGCCGCCTTCCGCGCCGGCAGTCTGGAGCGCGGCGCGCACCTGCCGCTCTCCAGCCAGAGCGGCTGGCGGCTGACGGGCACCGGCTGCGGCCGCCGGCCGCCGCTGCCCACCTCCGAGCCGCGGCGGCGCGCCGAGCCGGCCGGCGCGCGCTGCTCGGCCGAGCCCGAGAGTGAGGCGCGCCGCTACCTGCGGCTGGCGCGCAGCCAGAGCCGCCAGCCGGACGGCGAGCCGGCGGCCGGTCACCGCCGCTGGCGCGCCTCGGTCGAGCCCACGCCGCACGAGCGCCTCGTGCCGATCGTCGTGCAGGGCGAGCGGCCGGCCGTGGCCGAGCTGCGCCGCCAGCTGGACGCGGCGCGGCTCGACTCGCTGCTCTCGTCCGGCGCCGAGCGCTCGGCGCCCAGCCGCGAGAGCGCCGAGCGCGTGGCTGGCGGCCGCGCGCGGCCAGCCTCACCCGGCGCGCCCGCCGCCAACGGCCTCGACGCTCAGCAGAGGAGTGCCGCCATTGAGAAGGTAGGGGGCGAGGCACCACGACGCGCTGCGTGGCCGCCTGGTTCGTGTTGTCACGTTCCATCATGGCACGTGACGTAGGAAAACGGATGAGGGAGACTTGATGAAGAGATCCATATCTTGGCGCAATTAACACATTTGTCTGGGGAAAAGGGCTGCTGAGGTCCATGGCCTTGTCAGTGAAGTATCCGCGTCCTCATAAGATGTTTGTCGTGGTTCAAAGCACTCTGCACTGCAATAGTGTTACCTTTCAGGACTCGCTGGTTTCCCTGGACTCGCCGGACTCTGGATGAACGTAATCCCATTTGGCATCAGTCCCTGCCACCTTTCCAAATAAGTCGAGAGCGCCGCAGACGGTCCGGGCGTGCGGCAGTCGTGACACTCGCTATCATGCTCGTGCTGCGGAGGGCCACGCCGCATTCCCAGTCGTTCGAGCGGTCCCCGGCCCGGCCGCCGTGTCAAGCGGCCGTCCGTGGTCGGAGGCGGGCGGGGCATCCCTGCAGGGCACGCCCCTGCACAGTGTGTCCTCTGCAGGACAGTGCGGCGGCGGCTTCGAATTGGCGCCGCTCTCTATCAGTTCTAGCGTCCGCGTCCTCAGCGGCCCCGCGGCTGGATGGGCCGTGACGTCAACGGTCGCTTGGCTGCCGACTGGCTTCGGATCGCTCGCGTGGCAACACGCATTGTTGCGCTGCTGTCCGTTCACCGTTCCGCTCAATGTAGGACGTCGTCGCGCGCGCAGTATTAAGCTGCCCCTCGTCACCGAACACGAGGCCTTAGGGCGCGAAAAGAGCTGTGTCTCAAGCGGCGCGAAATGTCAGCGGCACCATTACAGGGCATTTCATCGTAGTCCAGGGGGGAAAAGCTGACGACAGCAGCTGCAGCCAGCGACGCACGAGGATGCCCCGGGACTGAACTGCGGCGGTCATCCTCTCCTGGCCCGTGTGAGCGTTGGCATGGTCCTGATGGTGGTGAGGGGCTAACTTGTTTGATTTGGTAAACATACGCGCCAGGTCAGTGCAAGCTAACACACTGCACCGGGGTTGATCAAATCTTAGGACCTTTGTATTTTGTGGCTTTGACTGTTCGTTGCGTCCACGCATTTCCGCGAAATTTTCACGCCGTCGCGATGCCATGGATGCTTAGGGATACCGGATCAAAGGACAAGGGCGTGCACAGCAGAGATGCGAAGACCATAGATACCACAGGACCAAGGAATATTTGCTTAGGTGTTGCAAACTCCGCTGTTGCCTGGCTGAACACTGAACCGCTTGCGTGCCGAACAGGCTAGGGATGCATATGTGCTCGGCAGACCGTGTATTGATTTCGCCTCTGCAATGCAGCGTGTCGAGCGGCATCACTGGCCAAATGGAGTCCGGTCCTTGCTGCGGCGCGTCGGGCCATTGCTCATGCCGCGCGCCGGCGCCTGGCAGCGGCAATGGCGTGGCTGCCAGACCGCCCGTGCCCATGTCATCTTCAGAAAGCACTTAGTGTCGGTCACGCGGTCTGCTGACGGCGCCCGAGTGTTTAGCGTCGTGAACGCCGTTAATAATTCATGTATAGGGAGCGGACCGGCTAAGCGGCGGCGCAACGATGCGCGCCCCGCGTGATGGGTCTTGTGGGCGCTGCTGGCTGCCCTGTTTCGCCTAGTGTCGGTTGCGACATGCCGCTCATGTGGCCAAGATGATGGGCCTGGTCATCGCAGTCATGACACATGGCACCCCATTTTCTGCGGACGGACGCGAGTCGTTTGTAGTGCGGCACGCCATCATTGTGATATGCGTTTTGCGTGGAAGGGTCCCGCGAGCGTGTTCGCGGCCAGACGTCCGTGCTTTGCGGTCTGGTGTCCGCGGGCTGTCGTAATGTTGCGCACCCAATTGAAGAACAGGCCTGTGTTATATCTGACGTGGCGTTTCTGTTGTCTGTTAGCCTCTGGGCTGTGGCGTGCCGTGACTGGCCAGGTATTCCCATCATCAGCGGTGGAACTTGAGCAGCTAGCCCGTGAAGCGACCGTGACGCGCGTCGAGCGATCGACCTGTCGGCATCGGGCTCCCGCCGTACTTGGAGCGCTGAAGCTCTCTCTCCCCTCCAATGCTAGCTGGTGGACGAGTGGCAGGGACTGACGGCGGTGCGTGTGCCGCTGTCGGCTGCACTGTGACATTGTGAGGCGGGCGTCCCGCCGCCGCCAGCGTGACTCGCGGCCAGCTGGGCCATGGCTCCCGATGGTGCGCTAGGTGGGTTCTCAGGCGACTGTCGGGCGCTGGTGCTCAGTACAGCGGGCCGGGTGGAGCGCGACTGCGGCGGTGCCGGCGGCCCCCGCCGTTCACCGCCGCCCCTCTGCCCCCCGGTGACAGTGGGAGCGGTACCTGTCGACGCCGGTGGCGCGGCCGCGGCGCGCCCTTGACCTGACCCCCACGCTGGCAGATGAGGTTGGCGAGCGCCAGGTAACTGGCGGCCACGCGCCCCGCCGCTCTAACATTGCCTCGAGCGCTGGGCGGCCGGCGCACGCGGCGGCCCGTCGCCAGCCGCCGGCGGCTCTAACGCTCGCGCGAGCTCCGGACGGCGAGCTGCCGGCCGGCCTAACGCTTAGCTAGACACGTTAAACAGCGCCGACCCTGTGGCAGCGCCGACCCCTATCCACTCCGCTGCGGTGAGACCTTGGCAGCACCACCACAGCGGAGTGAGCAATTCGCCTGCCGCGGCACCTCGCGTGTCATCTGTTGGGGCCTCGTGAGAAGCCCTACATGGTGGCTGGAAGCCGGCCGACCGCCGTCGCTAACCTGCAGCTGACAGAGCTTTGTCGAAACAGTGCCCTTACGCCTCATGGTGGCTGGAAGCCGGTCGGCCGCCGTCGCTAACGTGCAGCTGACAGGGCTTTGTCGAAACAGTGCCCTTACGCCTCATGTTTCCTTCGCAGAAGCCGTTTGTGTGAGCGTTTTCGCAGTGGTTGACATAGAAGTTCGTCGTCTGGAACTATAGTGTTTTGAGTTATGTTTCCTGGCGAAGATGTTCTAATGCTTCTACCGGCGTGGCAGGAGTTTTGTTTGGATACTACGAACTGCTGACATTTTATTGTGATTGGCAGTTTGGCACGGCCAGTTTTGTTGTGTTACACGCAAAGCCCTGCTTCTAACAGACGGGCATCATGTGCTTCGTGCTGATGTTAGCGCTGGTAACAGAAGCAGAAGGAGAACATAAGTTGGCGTGATCCGTGTTGAGTTATTTTTACACGTTGCAAGGGAACGGCTAATAGCCGTTGCATGCGAAATAAAGGGACCATACATAACTGGGTACGCGGAAAAAGGTAGAACTGTTGTGCATCAGAAGGTGCACAGAACGGCGAAACATTCAGCGTACGGCTCGGTAGGGGAAGGGGAGAGGGACGTGAGAGTCATCTGCATTATGACGCTATACACCCGTACAAATGTTTACATGCAGACTCTTGGTGGCGCTCACTGCTGCGCGCCTCCGCCACCGTCGCTACCGCGCTGATCGGTGTCGCCACCTGCCGGCAGACCCTGAGTTCGCCGGCCGGCCGCCGGTCGTCGCTGCTGTCGTCCGACTCGGCCGCGGCCGCCGCCTCCTCCTCCTCCCGGCGCCGACCTGCCGACAGTCCGCCCCGGCAGGCAGCCCGCCTGCCGGGCCTCACCGGCCTCAGGAACATCGGCAACACGGTGTGTGCGGCGATACGTGACGCTTGGCTGATTATCCCGGAGCCGAGCCGAGCCGTGGGTCCCCGATGGTCGCCGACGGCATGTGCTTGCCTGTGGGCACTGGTGACCGGCGCCGCGTGCGCTGGTCTGCCTGCGCCGCGCCGGGCGGGCGGCGTCTGACGGCGCTGGCGCTGACCGTGCGCCACCTGTCCGCTGGCAGTGCTTCATGAACTCAGTCCTGCAGTGTCTGAGCAACACGCGCGCCCTGCACGACTACATCCTGCGTGACGAGTACTCGGCCGACATCAACACCACCACGTCCTCCATGAAAGGCGCGCTCATCAGAGGTAGGGCTGACGGCAGACCTCACGGTTGTAGTGCAGCGCTTGTGCGACCTCCGCCCCGCCGTCCGTGTCTGGACGCCCCCTGCCCGCCGGCAGCCGTGCTGACCTCTGGTCCTCTGGTCCTCTGGTCCCCTGGTCCTCTGGTCCTCCGGTATTTTGCACTAGAGTCCGGTTGGGTGGTTCGGATGGGTTGTCCGGCCCCCGCACAGATCTAGGTTTGGCCTGGCCGACGTGCCTCCAGCCGTTGCGTTCGTCCAGTCGCTATCCTATGCTTGCAAAGTGCCTCTTGCAGTCACCTTGACCGGCGACACCCAACACGCCGCTGCTGTCCGCAGGCGCCTATCTGTCCTGCGGCCAGGTCGCGGCCCCGCTGATGAGCCGCCGCTTGCGTTGCAGCGTTCGCGACGCTCATGTCCGACCTCTGGAAGAAGACGGACCAGGCGGACGTGGTGCTGACCACGGCGCCGTTCAAGTCGCAGATCCAGCGGTTCGCGCCGCGCTTCATGGGCTACCAGCAGCAGGACGCGCAGGAGTTTCTTAGGTCAGTGTCGGGCATTGGAAGAGGGATTACTCAGGACAGCATCGGGCGCTGGGAGGGGGGTTACTCGGGCCACCATCGGGCGCTGGAGAGGGTTTAGTCGGGCCAGCATCGGGCGCTGGGAGAGGGGTTACTCGGGCCACCATCGGGCGCTGGAGAGGGTTTAGTCGGGCCAGCATCGGGCGCTGGGAGAGGGGTTACTCGGGCCAGCATCGGGCGCTGGAGAGGGTTTAGTCGGGCCAGCATCGGGCGCTGGGAGAGGGGTTACTCGGGCCAGCATGATACTCAGGCGATAGTTTGCCAGATCATGGAGCTACTCAGGTGGGATTTCTATCAGCTGCTTGACTCACTCACCCAGTTGAGTTTAATCGTTGAGATCGATGGGCAGCCCAGAGATGTTGGATCAGCAGCACTCTGAAACAGACGCCTCCAGGTGTTGCATGCGTGTGTGCCTGCGTGTGTGTGGGGGGGGGGGGGGGGGAAGGGACGTGACTCCTCGGTAGGACTGACACCGAGCCGGCGCCGCTCAGGTACCTGCTCGAGGGTCTGCACGAGGATGTGAACCGCGTCACCAGCCGACCCCGGCCCATCACCACCGACATCGACGACAGTCTCAGGTGTGCCCCCTCCCCGCCCGGGCGCTACTGTTCACCCGCGACGGCGGTGGTGCCACGGCGGCGGCGCCGCACTTCGAACCGGTCGGGATCAGAGCAGTTCAGAGCTTCGAGCCGGTCAGGATCATAGCAGTTCAGAGCTTCGAGCCGGTCGGAATCAGAGCAGTTCAGAGCTTTGAGCCGGTCAGGATCAGAGCAGTTTAAAGCTTTGAGCTGGTCAGGACCAGAGCAATCCAGAGCTTCGATCTGAGAACAGTGTGGTGACAGCGGCTCTGTGCGCTGAGATGACTGACATGGCCTCGCGTTGATCGGCTGCGCTCATGTGCTGCCTCACACAGGAGGGGTGCAAAAGCCATCGGACGGCTCGGTCGACGGCTGCCACGGATCTGTAACAGCTTACATGCTCTGCGACGCTTGATGTGGAGCCATGGGAACCTGGCCGATGTGAGCCATTGTTGTTGCAGTACCAGTCAGCAGTCCATGGAGGCCTGGAAGCGTTTTCTGCGCCTGGAAAACTCCAAGTTTGTCGACCTGTTCGTGGGCCAGCTCAAGTCTACCCTGAGGTGAGCGCCGCGGATACTGTGCCCATCTGCAGGGCTCGGCTTGCGGCTGTGCCCAACCGTGATTCCGTGCCGACTCTGGGCTGTGATCCCATTCACTCGAAATTCACTGCAGTTGTGATGGTGACCTGGTGGAGGCTTCACTTGTGACAGGCGCTCGTTGTGTGGCCTTTATGGTTTGCCTATCACAGATGGATGGTCCTCAGTGTGTCGCCGCGCACCTGCCTGTCGCCGCAGACGCGCGGTGTTTGGCCCCGCTGACCCGTCACCACGTGTTTAGCGTGTGACCTCTGTGACCCGTGTGACACCGGCAGGTGCGCGGTGTTTGATCTCGCTGACCCGCCACCATGTGTTCAGCGTGTGACCTCTGTGACCCGTGTGACACCGGCAGGTGCGCGGTGTTTGACCTCGCAGATCCATCACCGTGTGCTTAGCGTGTGACCTCTGACCCGTGTGACACCGGCAGGTGCGCAGCGTTCGACCTCGCTGACCCGTCACCATGTGTTCATTGTGTGACCTCGGTGACCCGTGTGACACCGGCAGGTGCGCAGCGTTTGACCTCGCTGACCCGTTGTCATGTGTCCAGCGTGCGACTCTGTGACCCGTTTGACCCCGGAAGTTGCGTGGTGTTTGACCTCGCTGACCTGTCGCCTGTGTTCAGCGTGTGACCTCTATGACCGGTGTGACCCCGGCAGGTGCACGGTGTGCGGGCACGCGTCGGTTACGTTCGATCCCTTCTGGGATCTGAGCCTGCCGATCCCGTCCAAGACGGGCCAGGTGCGACTACAGGCCTGCTTCGACCTCTTCACCAAGGAGGAGGTCCTCGACGGGGACGAGAAGCCGGTCAGTGGGACGGGGACGGGGACGGGGACAGGGACGGCGACGGGGACGGGGACGGGGACGAGACGGGGACGGGGACGGGGACGGGGACGGGGACGGGGACGGGGACGGGGACGGGGACGGGAACGGGAACGGGAACGGGGACGGGAACGGGGACGGGGACGGGAGCGGGGACAGGAACGGTAACAGGAGCGGGAATGGGAGCAGGGACGGGATGGGGATGGGACGGCACGAGGTGGGTGGGATCGGCAGCTGACCGTGCGCTCGCCCGTCACTTCCAGGCCTTATTCATGCGTACACATGGTGCATTAGAGTCATTGAGATTCGTGAGAAACCTTGATTTTGAGTACATCATACATGTCTCCAAAACTTGTGCTGATGTGGTTATTGTCCCCGTGTATTGCGATTATCGACCGCGGTGTGTAAGCTCCAGACACGTTGAATGTGGAATTGCCTTTAATAATGCACCCTGTCGTGCGCCATGTCACCATGAGGGTGCTGACTGCTGCTCACCCGCAGACGTGCGCCAAATGTCAGAAGCGCCAGCGGTGCACCAAGGGCTTCTCCATCCAGAAGTTCCCGCGCATCCTGGTGGTGCACCTGAAGCGATTCTCGCCGCAGGAGCGCTTCCGGGGCAAGCTCGGCTGCGCTGTCGACTTCCCGGTCAGCGGCCTCGACCTCAGTCCGTACTCGGCCGGACAGGGGCCCTGCAAGTGAGTGAGGGGCGCGGCTGACTGTGGCCGGGGCGGCGCAGCGCTTCAGAGGCCGTCGCCGCCTGTCCCTCCGCGCGGCTGGCGGGCAGCGTTGTAAGGAGGCCCTTTCGGTGAGGTCGGACCGGTGACGACCTTGGCGTGCGTGGCGAGCTGACGCAGCTGGCGGTGGTGTGACCGGACCTTCTGCTGGCGCAGGTACAACTTGTACGGCGTGGCCAACCACTCCGGCACGCTGTTCTCGGGCCACTACACGGCCTACTGCCAGCACCCGCTCTCGGGCGACTGGTACGAGTACAACGACTCGCGGTACGTACGGCCAGCGCCGCTGTTCTGACCCGGGGAAGCTCCCCACCTGCTGTGTTTGGCATTGGATGCTCCGTTCGTACGGAATTTTAACTTTGCGCTTACGGTCACATCATTTGTAGGCCCGTTCGCCGGCGTGTCTAGACTTGGTGCCTCATGGACTTTATCTTTTAGACTGTTGTGAATTGTACTGGGCAAAAGGTAAGCAGTCCGTTTTTCAGCAGATTTCGCTGTTTTTATGATCTTATCGTGCCGGCCTGACCGCAGTTATTGTGAGCCTCTAAGTCTCGTCTCGGAAATATGTATCCATCGACAGCTGCTTGTTTAGTACGCGTTTTGCGACATGATGTCAGTAAGGTATCAACGTCAATTTATGTCACTGCATCATATTGTAGAGGTGAGGTTTTACAGCAACGTTTTAAGAAGACTGGAACTGTTAAAATATGTTATGCTTTCGACTGTCGGTGTATTCGCGTGTGCCACAACGCCAATGGGGCGCTCCACACCGCAGCGTGGGCCGGACGTCGCCCTCACCGGGCTCCGTGTTGGCAGGGTGCGTCCCATCTCGTCGCGCACGGTCAGCAGCAGCGAAGCGTACGTGCTCTTCTTCGAGCTGGCCGGCTCCTCGCACTGCTAGTCGACCGCCGACGCCGCCTCGCGTTGCTGGCGCGCGGGCCGAGTCTCGGCCGGCCTCTCGAGTCCCGAGAGACCGGCTCGAGTCTCGTGCCTCGGCGTCTTGGGCAGGAC
>NW_023596136.1:686862-839929 GCF_011947565.3 Pollicipes pollicipes
ACACGCGTGTTTCTGTGCAGATCAGGGGATCGGTGTGGCCTTGTGGCACCAACACTAACCGGCGCTGTCTCGTGTCCACAGATGATCGTGTTCGCCGTGGTGGCTTCGGCCCTGGCTGCGCCTCAGAACCAGCCCCAGGTCAACATCGTTAGCCAGTCGTTCGACCAGGATGAGCAGGGCAACTACAACTACCAGTACCAGCTGGACAACGGACAGAGTGTGAGTCGTCGGGCTACCCCCCCCCCCCCCTCTCCCCCCCCCCTGCAGTGAGGCGGACCACCAAACCGGCCGGGGCTGCGGACGCCGGTGGACGCTCTAGACCACAAGAACCACAAGTGCTTGCGTCGGATGGGTTTCCACACTTATTTAAACAGTCGGGAATAAGTTGACAGCTGCGTGGAAAACGCTTCTGGGTGTTCCAGCCTTATAAAAGTGCTCAGTTCATCTGTGGCGAGGCATGAACATAAGGTTTTTCATTTAGGGGCATACATTTAGCATAGAAAAGTAATCGCTTGATAGTTGAGCCCAGTTTCGCCCAATGCGACTAGTGACACGTGCGTTGCAGCTTGCGCTATGCCCCCGTCTGGTCCCCTCCGACCACTAGCTGCTCCCTTTCGTGACTCGTTACAGCAGGCTTGCCAATAGTTTACCACACCAAGGCCAGCCAGCGTCGATTGGTATTCTACAGGAGGCTGTTGAATATTCTCCTTTTTGTCATTTCAACGTTCAATTTATGCGGCCTTTGGCTGTTTTCTAATCACCGTTGTCACTGACGCCGATAAGGGCACAGCATCAACAAGCCGCTGTACACTCGTAACCTGACCTGACCTAACCTAACCTGATTTACCGCAGGCGGAGGAGGCCGGCACCGTGCTGCCCGGCCCCGAGCCCGAGACTGGCTCGATCGACGTGCAGGGCTCGTACACCTTCGTCGCCGACGACGGCAACACGTACTCGGTGTCGTACGCGGCCAACGAGGGAGGCTTCCAGCCGGATGCGCCGCACCTGCCCGTGGCGCCGGCGCAGATTGCTGAGTACGAGCAGCTGCGGGCCGACCACCCGGAGCTGTTCTGGGCCGAGACCCAGTAGTGGGACCGCCGGCCGCGGCCGCTAACTCCTTTGTGATCAGTCCCTGCCATGCGTTGTTACGTACCTTTCCGTTTTCATATGTACCTGGGTTTATCCGTCTTCCCCGCTCGTGAATAGACCGAGTGGGTTAAAGCTTTCTGTTGTTACTGTACAGAAACCTGCTCTCAATATATGCCATCGCATTAACCTCTGCTTGTTCTATATGGGCCAGCTAGTCACCTTCAATTTGAGGTACTATGTATACCTCAAACGGCAGCGAAGACGAAACCGTGGGCACGGCAGGTAGATATGGACGAGTACAACTTACCATCTGATACACATTTGCGTTTTCGGGTGGCCTGGTCGTGGAACTCTTAAGTTAATCACCAATGGAGCGTTAATACGTTTTTAAAGAAAACTGCACCGTGAAGAGCAAAGCTGATGCTTCATGAATGCATTTGCAGTTCAAAGTGATACAAGCGCAAAAACGATACAGAACCGTACCGATCTTCACAGGCTGGGACAATTGCATATAGCCACCGGATAGCAGCTTAGGTCAGTTTAAGAGTAAGGTCAGGCGCTGCTTTTGTACTTGTCCGATTCAACAAATGCCAAAAACAGTACACTGAACTCAAACACTGTGCTTGGTTGAATTGACACAACGACCGCATTTTATCGAAAGCACATAATGATTTGCACTAGGCGTAGAAACCTTTCCCAAAAAAGTGTTGAGGGGGGAGGCAGGCTAAGGACACACGAAAGGACACACACTTCCTTGAAGACTAGCCCAGTGACCGTGCAAGGTCGGGGATAAAGATGAAAAGCACTGTCCACTCTTAACTCATATAACATATGTTGGAAATCAGAAAGCGCCCAGGTGATCACGCTACACATGCATCTATTGTTGTTTTCTGCTGGTGCGTGACTAAATCTATTCGGCTCATCCGTACCATTCGACAAACAAGAGTGGCTTATTGCAAACCTTGCAAAACTTATTCGTCCGTTTAAACATGGTTTCCCCTCGGGAGAACAAATTCCACGAGCGGAAAGGCACCTTAAGCTTATGCCGTTCCCGCAGTTGTGTTCAATTGGTTCTGACTTTCCTTTGGCAGACATGGCAGATACCAATCGTTGGGCGACGAAAGGGCCTTTACGGTTACACGACATGACGGGGACAAAGCAGTCGAGGACTCATACAAGGTTTTCCCGGACGGTTGCATCCAACATTTTTGGACGAGATGCGCATATCGGTAGTCTCAAACATTTTTCTCTGGAGCCTGCTTGGGCTAAACTAAACAGAGAAAGGCTCATACATTTTTGAAAAATACTGACATGTATTTCGTGACTGGGCACAAGCAGCTCCAAATGACGGATGCCGACGCCCTTCTTCTCCAAGACTTTGCTGGTGTGGGACTATTCAACTTCACCGTTTGACAAAGTCTGCTTGTTGGCATAGTGCGCCGAATCATGACATCTAGACAAACGCATTGCACGCGCTGTGGGGCTTTATGGTACATGATGCTGCTCTGTTTTGTCATTGTCCGACAAACTAACGGAAGGAACCGCTGTCACCGCAAACCACAGCCGTTCAGAAATGCCTCCCGCAAACCCACGGTGTCCCATCGTTGTTGCTAGCCGTAGTGGTTGGCGGCATACACTTGAACACGCCGGTGCTCTCTGAAAATATTTTCTCCACATATAAATGCGTTGGAAAAGGCTGAGTACCATATGCTTATTATGTCTGCCATATGTCCCAACGGAAAGAATGTGACCCACCTCGCACCGGCTCGCTTGAGTAGCTGTATGCACATATTTGACTACGTCACCCACATGTTTCTGTTATCTTCTGTGTAAATCAATAAATGTATAGCCGGACTGCAATAATAATTGGGTGAATGTCTGCTGATGTTTATGAAGTCACAAACAAGCGTACAAAGTATACTTTTCGATGTTCTTTGTGCCAGTTTATTTAACCCAACTATGCACTACCTATTTACTTACGCAGCTGTTTTGCACATTTTCCCACCGTCACCAGCCCACCTCACACGAGGGCTACCGAATGATCATCAATCGTAAGCTTGCATCAGCACGTGGTTAGCTGGTACCGCGCGACATTAACGGCGCATCAGTGGCACGGGAATCAGCGTGGCCGCCTGCTTATTCAGCGAGCTTGACCCGTGGTAGCACCTGGAGAGGCAGCAGCCTGCAGCCGCGAGACACCTGGCCGCCAGTCTGCGCCCCTTTCATGTCTTTGCACCGGACTTTACGCAACGTGTGCCGAAGTCCTTTCACTGGTGGTGTTAAGATCGGGACGGGGTAAGACCTGACGATACACTAAACAAGTAGGCCCCCGTTGATTCTCGACCTCCTGTATTGGCTTAGGGAGCTGTCTCTTGTAGTTTACACGACCGTGTGTGCAAAGCTAGCAATAACCTGTACATCAGCCGTCTTCAAAATGACAATCCAGTGACGTTGTCTTGAAAGGCTGTCTCAGCCGACTGCAGCGATAATCAGTACTGCATTTCCATACGTCGATCAACTTACTGGTACTACATATTACGTAACAACGAACGCTGCAGCCTGCGACGCAGGTAAATAAAGTTTCAAAGTTATTCACATTCGTGCTCACAAGTGTCATTTTGTGTTACTTTGGGAAGGCAGCTGCCCCCCCCCCCTCCGGTTTAGTCTGCCCCCCCCCCCCCTCCAACGGGAAGTTTGGTCGCTCAGCTTTCTGGAGAGTAAGTGCGTATAGGATATTACATGTTGGAGCTCTACATTTTGTCAATTCACAGAAGGCTTCTACGAACTGTTTCACAGGTAAAGGATCCAAAAAAAATGAAAGCTGTGATATCATGCTTAGTTTCGTGCACCTGATTGAGCAATTCACGCTGTCAACGCCCCGCGGTAGTTACGCGTTTCTTTCATGTTTTTCCTGCATGCTGCGTGTTCCCGATAACACGATGTATATATATATATATATATATATATATATTCTTTGTTTACTACGGTCTAGTTTGTGCTGTTATGGAAGTGCTTTAGCATTATTCAGCGATGATGACTCACGTCATTGAGACCGCAACAGCCGCGTTATTTTGCCACGGCGCCTTATCGAAAAATGAAAACAAAGCGTTATCAAGTTATGAGCCGACAACATTCGGATGAGAACTTGAAAGATATCATTCACTTCAACCTAAAACATTGACTGAACAGTCGCAAAACCTGACGGTACATCCACCGCGCCTTGCGGCAATCAACCGGATTTTCATGGCAAACATTATTAGTTGTGTATGTCATCATGCACTCTTTGCTCATGAAGCCGAGTACGTCTGATAAGGTCTAAAGCCACATAACCCGGACTCTACGTGGGTTACTGAAACCTGGTTTCGACGATCGACGCCAAACAAATTTAGAGTGATACCCAACGACAAAATCTTCCGACGAGATAGAGCGAGCAAACGTATTAGTCCAGGGCTGTATTTTCCTATTCTGTTGGGGAGCGGAATGGGACCCCAACTCCCTAGCGTTATTGAGAGGGAATTCGGCCATGTTCAGGAAGTAGCCCGTCTTTTAGTGTATTTGGTGTCAGATTTTTCCCGTTTCGCCTCACCAATCTTAGTTTGTGAAGCTGTATTCCTTTGATGGAGTGTTAACGTCCTTGACATGCGAAAGATTTGTCGTCAGATTAAATTCCCCGGTCAGGCCTGGGACTTAGTGCCCATTTCCCAAGCAGAGACAGGGCCGAGGTCGGCCTGGGACAGTGCTTGAGAGACCCGCAGAGGAGCCGAAGAGCCCCTCGGGACCGATGATCAAGTGCCCGATTGGAGTGCACGAAGTCAGGACCGGGCGATCAAATGTCAGTCAGAGAGCCTATCGCAACGATTGGGGACGCCCCGGGACAAAGCTGCTCTCTATTTTGGTCAAATACTACCAACAGTCGGCTCCGTGTCTGTCTGAGCCCTGGGTGCCCATTTTCCAAACAGGGACAATTTCAGAGCCCGCAGTTTTGGTTGGTCGGCACGCTTAAAGCAATGAAGGCTTCTTGGTTGATCAGAGGCCCACAGTGCCTATGAGAGGGCCCAATGTTTGCAGGGTGCCCCGAGTCGGTCAGGGCAACAATTGTTTGACAGGGAAAGGAACAGCACCTTGGAACAACGTACAAATCTGCTCGTTTTTAACACGATTCTTACGGCTTCTTTTTGCATAGAAGCCGTATATATTCCCATTTTGACATCTTGTCCAAGGCACACACAAAATACGGGCCTGTGTGGGCATGCGTTGCAAAGTGGAGTACGTTTTGCAGTGCAGTTTTCAAATGATGTCCAATGTTATAACCCAGTGAGAATGTGCCCTTCGTGCTAGCGTAAAGGCTTCAAGTTTATACCACATCATGGTTGTTGTTCATAAGTCCCTGTAATGACGAATATTGTTCTGTCGTTGAACCCATAAATCCGCATTCATTTCAACGAAAATACTCCCCTTCTTCAACAATGAATGGACACTGTATTATGAGTGCCCAGCAGGCTGCTTTCCCAATGAGCGGACATACTAGATCATTGACAAACTTCAAGTTTTACAATCACAACATAAAAACACGCCTCGATCCTCTCCACTAAATAACCACAAGTGCTGTGAAGACAGTTCGGGTGCGAGTGTGCGTGGTTAGAGCAATGGCTGCCATTTCCGTGCCGCCGGCCTCAGGGGCGATCCCAGGTACACCCCTGGTCCTGATGGCCCTGCTCGCACACCGCAAGGCTGTCCTCGGGCCGCTCACCCATCTCCGCCGCCACCGCCCGGAAGATGGAGTCTCGGTTGGCAGCCGAGAGGCTCCATGGCCAACGGCCGCCACAGTGAGAGCCGGGGTGGCGTATAAAAGCACCGGCTACCAAGCGATAGGCAACAGTCTCTCGACGCATTCAGCTCGTGACCCCAACTCACACCGCGCAGCCATGAAGCTGGTGAGTGTTGAAGGGGCCGGTTAGAAACAGCGGTGGCCGCCAGGCGGCAGGGCAATTGGGACGGGCGAGACCTGTCGGTGACATGGAGGCGAAACCTGAGGGACTCAAACAAGTGCTGATGACAAACAGCTAAACTATTTATGATTTTCATGAGCCTTCTATATATAGACCTGATCATCACTTCATTAAATCAAATTTAAAGATAGACTGTGAGAAAGATAGAGAGCTGTTTCTTGTCTGTATTATTTCTATTTGACCTACTTTAAGCCTGTGCCTACTGCTCCCCCTTTAGGGTCAAGCCGCCAAGAAGTTCCCAGTTGTACTTTATCAGTCTAGGTGTACCTCGCCTCGGCGGCGCGGCCGTACACACGTGTTTCTGTGCAGATCAGGGGATCGGTGTGGCCTTGTGGCACCAACACTGACCTGCGCTGTCCCGTGTCCACAGATGATCGTGTTCGCCGTGGTGGCTTCGGCCCTGGCTGCGCCCCAGAACCAGCCCCAGGTCAACATCGTTAGCCAGTCGTTCGACCAGGACGAGCAGGGCAACTACAACTACCAATACCAGCTGGACAACGGACAGAGTGTGAGTCGTCGGGCTACCCCCCCCCCCCCCCCCCCTGCAGTGAGGCGGACCACCGGACTGGCTGGGGTTGTCGATGCCGGTGGACGCTCTAGACCACAAGAACCACAAACGCTGACGCCAGACGGGTCCCCAGACTTATTTAAACAGTCGGGAATAATTTGACAGCTTCGTGGAGAAAGCTTCTGGATGTTCCAGCCTTATAAGAGTGCTCAATTCATCTGTGACGAGGCATGAGCATAAAGTGTTTCATTTAGGGGGCACGCATTTAGCATAGAGAAGCAATCGCTTGACAGTTGAGCCCAGTTTCGCCCAATACGACTAGTGACATGTGTGTTGCAGCCTGCGCTATGCCCCCGTCTGGTCCCCTCCGACCACTAGCTGCTCCCTTTCGTGACTCGTTACAGCAGGCTGGCCAATAGTTTACCACGCCAAAGTCAGCCGACGCCGATCGGTATTCTACATGAGGCTGTTGAATATTCTCCTTTTTGTCATTTCAACGTTCAGTTTATGGCGGCCTTTGGCTGTTTTCTAATCACCATTGTCACTGACGCCGATAAGGGCACAGCATCAACGAGCCGGCGTACACTCACAACCTGACCTGACCTGACCTAACCTATCTTACCGCAGGCGGAGGAGGCCGGCACCGTGCTGGCCGGCCCCGAGCCCGAGACCGGCTCGATCGACGTGCAGGGCTCGTACACCTTCGTCGCCGACGACGGCAACACGTACTCGGTGTCGTACGCGGCCAACGAGGGAGGCTTCCAGCCAGATGCGCCGCACCTGCCCGTGGCGCCGGCGCAGATTGCTGAGTACGAGCAGCTGCGGGCCGACCACCCGGAGCTGTTCTGGGCCGAGACCCAGTAGTGGGACCGCCGGCCGCGGCCGCTAACTCCTTTGTGATCAGTCCCCTGCCATGCGTTGTTACGTATCCTTCCGTTTTCGTATGTACCTGGGTTTATCCGTCTTCCCCGGTCGCGAATAGACCGAATGGGTTAAAGCTCTCTGTTGTTACTGTACAGGAACCTGCTTTCAATATATGCCATCGCATCAAGATTTGTTTGTTCATTATGGGCCAGCAAGTCACCTTCCATATGAGATACCACGTATGCCTCTAACAGCAGCGAAGACAAAACCGTGGGCACGGCAGGTAGATATGGATGAGTACAAATTAGCGTCTGATGCACATTCTAGTTTTCGGGTGGTTTGGTCGGGGACCTCTAAGTTAATCATCAATGGGGCGTTAATACTTTTTTAAAAGAAAACTGCTCCGTGGCATTTATAATGAAGTGCAAAGCTGATACTTCATGAATGCATTTACAATTTAAAGTGATACGAAAAAGCGACATAGAACTGAACCGATCTTCACTGGCTGGGGCAGTTGCATATAGCCACTGGATAACAGCCTACGTCACTTCAATGGTAAGGTTAGGTACTGCTTATGTACTTGTCCCATTTAATATTGTCAAAAACAAGACATTTATCACTAACATTGTAATTGGTTGAATTGATACAACGACCGCACCTTATCGAAAGCACAAAATGATTTACACTGGGCGTAGAAACCTTTCCAAAGGTGTGTTGAGGGGGAGGCAGGCTAAGGACATGCTAAAGGTACATTTCGCAGCATGACAGCCCCGTCTAGTTTTTGTTTGCTAGCCGGTTTGTGGGCGATGAAACTTCACTATTATGCATGACCGTGTCAAAGAACTTAATGACTTGCAAAAGATTCCCCCGGACAGTGACATCCAAAATTTTTGGGCAAAAGGCGCAAACTGGGATTCTCAAACATCTATCTGTGCAGCTGTATGGGGTAAACTAAACAAGACATGGCTAACACATTTTTGAGAAATACCGACATGTATTTCGTGTGTCAGCACAAGCAGCTCCAACTGACGGAAGGCAACATCCTTCTTCTAAACATTGCTGGCGTGGGACTATCAAACTTCAACTATCAAACACGCCAAGGCTATCAAATAATCATCAATCGTATGATTTCATCAGCACGTGGTCAGTTGTTACCGCGCGACAATGACAACGCATGAGTGACGCAGACGTCACCGTGGCCGCCTGTTTATTCAGTGAACTTGACCCGTGGTAGCAACTGGAGAGGCGGCAGCCTGCAATCTCGTGACACCTGGCCACCAGGCTGCGCCCCCTCCATGCCTCTGTACCGGGCTCTACGCGATGTGTGCCGAAGTCTTTTCATTGATGCGACGGAGCAAGATCTGACATTGCACTAAACAAGCATGCCCTGCTGTTTCCCGACATTTTGCATTTGCCTAGAGTAGAGCTGTCTTTTGTAGTTTTACATGGCGGTGAGTACAAATCTGACAATAACCTGCGCTTCACCGTCTTCCAAATTACCGCCAGGTGATGTTGTCCGGACGACTGCAGCAATAATCAGTACTGCATTTCCACACGTTGATTAGATTACTGGTGCCATCGTACCAACGAACGCTGCAGTCTGCGACGCGAACAACCACAATTTCAAAATAATTTCACCCTTGTGCTGTGGGGAAGATGTGCCTTGTTCGCTGGACGTGTGCTAGCAGGCATGCTCCTCTTCGCAGTTTATCTATGAAGGCGCTGCTTTTTATTTTAGTTACCCTTTTGTTGGTGCAAGTCTTAGTTGTGCTCACTCAAGTCGAGTGCTTAATTCCACACATCAATCAGAATTTCTGATATTTGAACCGAAATGTACCATTGCCTTAAAAAAGTAGCCAATATGCTCGGTGTCCAGGTCAATGAAATTTGCTGTTTTAGTGCGAACTGAACCTATGGCCGTTTTGATAGAAAGCGGACACAACGAAATATTTGTGATGCATGCTGGACATGACAATTAAGAGCCAAGTTTCTGACGTGTCGTACCATAGTGCATGTAGTTGTGTTAAAGGAAACGGCTGCTCCTTGGTTATGCTTTGAGATCCGGAGGATGATAGCTCTTTGCAGACACCATTTCGCGGTGAAAATACTGGATAAAATATTCTACTCTCTACTGTCATACTCGGCGCAAAATGACCCTAGAAGTCGACGCGCCCTAAAACCCCAATCGTCATCATACTTTCATACTCACAAGTAAATGTTTGTTAATAATCGCCTTCATAGGACAACTGGTTGGATGTGACCACCACTAAGGCTTTTGAGAGTGTCTTTCCAGAATACCATTCAATCGTGTTCAATTTTTCGTAGCCTAGGGGCATCCGTTTTGCGGGGTTTTACACCCAAAACATGTGTCTGGTTCTCCTAGCTTTGGAGCAGCGGCGGTCTTTGAAGAACATTGCACGGCGCTCTACGGCCGGCGGCGACCGACGATGACGCGGAACTCGCCGGGCGCGCCGACGTTGTTACATTAGCTAAGTTATGAGCTCTCACTGTCTTGTTGTCACACGTAGGACACACACGTTTTACTCAAAATTACACAAAAACACAATTCTATTTCTGAACCTCGCACACATAATTGGGTCAAGTATTGACCTCACAGCATACAAACTAAAACCAATGGCGAGTTCTGGTATTACAATTTATCCACTTCGCTCGTATTTTCCTCCAAACCCAGTCTTCACTAGTTTGTAAATGCCGGGAGGTCGCATCAACCCCCTCCCCCTTCCTATCAGTCTGCGGTATGAAAACGGCGGATCAGAGCAAGACTTAAGTATGACTGAGTTCGGTTCCTTCTGATAAGCACAAAGATAAACAAATAAAACGAGATCTCGGTGAAATGATGGAGTTTGCAATGACCTCAAACATAAAAAACACCGTGTGATCGTAAAGACATGACTGGCGTATGATGCATTGATTGATTCAATCGGTTTGAACAGCTATAGCGTGCCAATGTGTCCGCTCTGTATCATATGCTACACAACTCTACACGAATATATGCAGTTAATACGCATGAATGTCCTCATTGTAATAAAGCTAAACTTTGTGGAAAATTGGCTCCACTCTTTTACAAATTTCGATGAAAAACACTATGCGGCCTTTGCGCGAAGGCCACAAATGAAAGCCAAACAGCGTAGAAGCATTTGGCTCAAAATACCAGTTTTAACTGGAGATGGCGTTTCACGAAACACATTTCAAATAAAACGGTGTTTGCGTAGTACGGGAAAGATGAGTGTCCTCTAAAACGTACCAAAATATTCCTTTTGAGAGCTCAAAACAACGTTCAAATGTTCTCTATTTTATCCTGATGCTAATGACGTCTTTTTGTTTAGCACCTTTTTTGTATTTCCACTTTGACATGTTTACCAAGGTACACACACAACATGTGTCTGTGTCGGTATCCGTTGTGAAGTGGCGTGCGTTTACGGTGCAGTTTTCGCATTAAGTGTAATGATAAAGTGCAGGGATAATTTTATCCTCAATGCACACATGAAGGCTTTATGGTTATTCTACATTACGGGTGATGTCTATAAATTGATTTAACGACAATTTGTCCATTGTTGAACCCATGAGACCGCAGAACTTTTCAACGGACATGCTTCCCTTTTTTGACGAGGATTTAACACTGCATGCTAGTGAGAACCCAGCAGGCTGCTTCCCCGTTTAGCCAAAATACTTGATCAGTGACATACCGAGAAAAGTACGATCACAATTAAAAAAGAAGTACACATGCCTCCCATCCTCTCCACTAAATAACCACAACTGCTGTGGAGACAGTTCGGCTGCGAGTGTGTGTAGTTGTAGCAATGGCTGCCCTTCCCGTGCTGTCGGCCTCAGGTGCAACCTCAGGTGCACCCCTGGTCATGATGGCCCTGCTCGCACGCCGCAGGGCTGTCCTCGGGCCGCTCACCCATCTCCGCCGCCTCCGCCCGGAAGATGGAGCCTCGGTTGGCATCCGAGAGGCTCCATGGCCAACGGCCGCCACAGTGAGAGCCGGGGTGGCGTATAAAAGCACCGGCCACCAAGCGATAGGCAACAGTCTCTCGACGCACTCAGCTCGTGACCCCAACTCACACCGCGCAGCCATGAAGCTGGTGAGTGTTGAAAGGGCCGGTTAGAGCCAGCGGTGGCCGCCAGGTGGCAGGGCGATTGGAACTGGCGAAGTCTGTCGCTGACTTGGCAGCGAAACGTGAGGGACTCAAACAAGTGCTGATGACGAAACGCTAAACTATCTATGATTTTCATGGACGTTCTATACATTGAACCTGATCATCACTTAATGAAATGCAATTTAAAGATAGAGTGTGAGAAAGGGAATGAGCTGTTTCTTGTCTGGATTATTTCCCTCTGACCTCATTTAAGCCAGTGTCTACCGCTCCCCCTTTAGGGTAAAGCCGCCAAGAAGTTCCCAGTTGTACTTTATCAGTCTAGATGTACCTCGCCTCGGCGGCGCGGCCGCACACGCGTGTTTCTGTGCAGATCAGGGGATCGGTGTGGCCTTGTGGCACCAACACTGACCGGCGCTGTTTCGTGTCCACAGATGATCGTGTTCGCCGTGGTGGCTTCGGCCCTGGCTGCGCCCCAGAACCAGCCCCAGGTCAACATCGTTACCCAGTCGTTCGACCAGGATGAGCAGGGAAACTACAACTACCAGTTCCAGCTGGACAACGGACAGAGTGTGAGTCGCCGGTCCTCCCACCCCCCCCCCCCCCCCCCCTCCTCACTGCAGGGGCAGACCCTCCATAGAGTCCACCCCTGCAGTGAGGCGGACCACCGGACTGGCTAGGGTTGTCGATGCCGGTGGACGCTTTAGACCACAAGAACCACAAGCGCTTACGCCGGACAGGTCCGCACACTTATGTAAACAGTCGCGAATAATTTAACACTTTCTTGAAGAAAGCTTCTGAATGCGCCAGATTTACAGATGTGCTCAGTTTATCTGCGACGAGATATGAGCACAACGTGCTTTGTTTAAGTGGCAAGCCTTTAGCTTAAAAAAGTAAATGCTTGCCGAATGATCCCAGTTTCACACAACACGACTAGTGACATGTGTTGCAGCTACACTGTGTCCCCATCTGGTCCCCTCCGACCACTAGCTGCTCCCTTTCGCGGTCGTTTCAGAATGCTGGCCAATAAACCACTCAACCTGGATCAGTCGTTGTCGATCGGCATTCTACATGAGACTGCTTAATATTCTCCTTTTTGTCATCTCAGTGTTCAGTTTATGGCGGCCTTTGGCTGTTTTTTAATCCCCATTGTCACTGACGCCGATGAGGGCACAACATCAACAAGCCGGTGTACACTCACAACCTGACCTGACCTGACCTAACCTGACTTACCGCAGGCGGAGGAGGCCGGCACCGTGCTGCCCGGCCCCGAGCCCGAGACCGGCTCGATCGACGTGCAGGGCTCGTACACCTTCGTCGCCGACGACGGCAACACGTACTCGGTGTCGTACGCGGCCAACGAGGGAGGCTTCCAGCCGGATGCGCCGCACCTGCCCGTGGCGCCGGCGCAGATTGCTGAGTACGAGCAGCTGCGGGCCGACCACCCGGAGCTGTTCTGGGCCGAGACCCAGTAGTGGGACCGCCGGCCGCGGCCGCTAACTCCTTTGTGATCAGTCTCCTGCCATGCGTTGTTACGTATCCTTCCGTTTTCGTATGTACCTGGGTTTATCCGTCTTCCCCGCTCGCGAATAGACCGAGTGGGTTAAAGCTTTCTGTTGTTACTGTACAGAACATCTGCTTTCAATATATGCCATCGCATTAAGATTTGTTTGCTCATTATGGGCCAGCAAGTCACCTTCCATATGAGATACCACGTATACCTCTAACAGCAGCGAAGACGAAACCGTGGGCACGGCAGGTAGATATGGATGAGCACAAATTAGCGTCTGATGCACATTCTAGTTTTCGGGTGGTTTGGTCGGGGACCTCTAAGTTAATCATCAATGGGGCGTTAATACTTTTTTAAAAGAAAACTGCTCCGTGGCATTTATAATGAAGTGCAAAGCTGATACTTCATGAATGCATTTACAATTTAAAGTGATACGAAAAAGCGACATAGAACTGAACCGATCTTCACTGGCTGGGGCAGTTGCATATAGCCACTGGATAACAGCCTACGTCACTTCAATGGTAAGGTTAGGTACTGCTTATGTACTTGTCCCATTTAATATTGTCAAAAACAAGACATTGATCACTAACATTGTAATTGGTTGAATTGATACAACGACCGCATCTTATCGAAAGCACAAAATGATTTACACTGGGCGTAGAAACCTTTCCAAAGGTGTGTTGAGGGGGAGGCAGGCTAAGGACATGCTAAAGGTACATTTCGCAGCATGACAGCCCCGTCTAGTTTTTGTTTGTTGGCCAGTTTGTGGGCGGTGAAACTTCACTATTATGCATGACCGTGTCAAAGAACTTAATGACTTGCAAAAGATTCCCCCGGACAGTGACATCCAAAATTTGTGGGCAAAAGGCGCAAACTGGGATTCTCAAACATCTATCTGTGCAGCTGTATGGGGTAAACTAAACAAGACATGGCTAATACATTTTTGAGAAATACCGACATGTATTTCGTGTGTCAGCACAAACAGCTCCAACTGACTGAAGGCAACATCCTTCTTATCCTAAACATTGCTGGCGTGGGACTATCAAACTTCAACTATCAAACACCCTAAGGTATCGAACAATCATCAATCGTATGCTTTCATCAGCACGTGGTCAGCTGTTACCGCGCGACAATGACAACGCATGAGTGACGCAGACGTCACCGTGGCCGCCTGTTTATTCAGTGAACTTGACCCGTGGTAGCAACTGGAGAGGCGGCAGCCTGCAATCTCGAGACACCTGGCCACCAGGCTGCGCCCCCTCCATGCCTCTGTACCGGGCTTTACGCAATATGTGCCGAAGTCTTTTCATTGATGCGACGGAGCAAGATCTGACATTGCACTAAACAAGCATGCCCTGCTGTTTCCCGACCTTCCGCATTTGCCTAGAGTAGAGCTGTCTTCTGTAGTTTTACATGGCGTTGAGTACAAATCTGACAATAACCTGCGCTTCACCGTCTTCCAAATTACCGCCAGGTGATGTTGTCCGGACGACTGCAGCAATAATCAGTACTGCATTTCCACACGTTGATTAGTTTACTGATGTCATCGCACCAACGAACGCTGCAGTCTGCGACGCGAACAACCACAATTTCAAAGTAATTTCACCCTTGTGCTGTGAGGAAGATGTGCCTTGTTCGCTGGACGTGTGCTAGCAGGCATGCTCCTCTTCGCAGTCAATCTATGAAGGCGCTGCTTTTTATTTTAGTTACCCTTTTGTTGGTGCAAGTCTTAGTTGTGCTCACTCATGTCGAGTGCTTAATTCCACACATAAATCAGAATTGTCTGATATTTGAACCGAAATATACCATTGCTTTACCGAAGTAGCCAATATGCTCGGTGTCCAGGTCAATGAAATTTGCTGTTTTAGTGCGAGCTGAACCTATGGCCGTTTTGATAGAAAGCGGACACAACTAAATATTTGTAATGAATGCTGGACATGACAATTAAGAGTCAAGTTTCTGACGTGTCGTACCATAGTGCATGTAGTTGTGTTAAAGGAAACGGCTGCTCCTTGGTTATGCTTTGAGATCCGGAGGATGATAGCCCTTTACAGACATCATTTCGCGGTGAAAATACTGGATAAAATATTCTACTCTCTACTGTCATACTCGGCGCAAAATGACCCTAGAAGTCGACGCGCCCTAAAACCCCAATCACCATCATACTGTCATACTCACAAGAAATGTTTGTTAATAATCGCCTTCGTAGGGCAGCTGGTTGGATGTGACCACCCCTAAGGCTTTTTGAGAGTGCCTTTCCAGAATACCATTCAATCGTGTTCAATTTTTCGTAGCCTATGGGGCATCCGTTTTGCGGGGTTTTACACCCAAAACATGTGTCTGGTTCTCCTAGCTTTGGAGCAGCGGCGGTCTTTGAAGAACATTGCACGGCGCTCTACGGCCGGCGGCGACCGACGATGACGCGGAACGCGCCCGGCGCGCCGACGTTGTTACATTAGCAAGTTATGTGCTCTCACTGTCTTGCTGTCACACGTAGGACACACACGTTTTACTCAAAATTACACAAAAACACAATTCTATTTCTGAAGCTCGCACACATAATTGGGTTAAGTATTGACCTCACAGCATACAAACTAAAACCAATGGCGAGTTCTGGTAATACAATTTCCCCACTTCGCTCGTATTTTCCTCCAAACCCAGTCTTCACTAGTTTGTAAATGCCGGGAGGTCGCATCAACCCCCTCCCCCTTCCTATCAGTCTGCGGTATGAAAACGGCGAATCAGAGCAAGACTTAAGTATGACTGAGTTCGGTTCCATCTGATAAGCACAAAGATAAACAAATAAAACGAGATCTCAGTGAAATGATGGAGTTTGCAATGACCTCAAACATAAAGGACACTGTGTGATCGTAAAGACATGACTGGCGTATGATGCATTGATTGATTCAATCGGTTTGAACAGCTATAGCGTGCCATTGTGTCCGCTCTGTATCATATGCTGCAGAACTCTACACAAATACATGCAGTTAATACGCATGAAGGTCCTCATTGTATTAAAGCTAAACTTTGTGGAAAATTAGCTCCACTCTTTTTTACAAATTTCGATGAAAAACATTACGCGGCCTTTACGCAAAGGCCACAAATAAAAGGCAAACAGCGTAGAAGCATTTGGCTGAAAATACCAGTTTTAACTGGAGATGGCGTTTCACGAAACACATTTCAAACAAAACGTTGTTCGCGTAGTACGGGAAAGATGAGTGTCCTCTAAAATGTACCGAAATATTCCTTTTGAGAGCTCAAAACAACGTTCAAATGTTCTCCATTACATCCTGATGCTTTTGACGTCTTTTTGTTTAGCACCTTTTTGTATTTCCACTTTGACATGTTTACCAAGGTACACACACAACATGTGTCTGTGTCGGTATCCGTTGTGAAGTGGCGTACGTTTACAGTGCAGTTTTCGCATTAAGTGTAATGATAAACTGCAGGGAGAATTCTATCCTCAATGCACACATGAAGGCTTTATGGTTATTTTACATTACGGGTGTTGTCTATAAGTCGATTTAACGACAATTTGTCCATTGTTGAACCCATGAGACCGTAGAACTTTTCAACGGACATACTTCCCTTTTTTGACGAGGACTTAACACTGCACGTTAGTGAGAAGCCAGCAGGCTGCTTCCCCGTTTAGCCAAAATACTTGATCAGTGACATACCGAGAAAAGTACGATCACAATTAAAAAAAGAGATACACATGCCTCCCATCCTCTCCACTAAATAACCACAAATGCTGTGGAGACAGTTCGGCTGCGAGTGTGTGTAGCTGTAGCAATGGCTGCCCTTCCCGTGCTGTCGGCCTCAGGTGCAACCTCAGGTGCACCCCTGGTCCTGATGGCCCTGCTCGCACACCGCAGGGCTGTCCTCGGGCCGCTCACCCATCTCCGCCGCCACCGCCCGGAAGATGGAGCCTCGGTTGGCAGCCGAGAGGCTCCATGGCCAAAGGCCGCCACAGTGAGGGCCGGGGAAGCGTATAAAAGCACCGGCCACCAAGCGATAGGCAACAGTCTCTCGACGCACTCAGCTCGTGACCCCAACTCACACCGCGCAGCCATGAAGCTGGTGAGTGTTGATGGGGCCGGTTAGAGCCAGCGGTGGCCGCCAGGTGGCAGGGCGATTGGAACTGGCGAAGTCTGTCGCTGACTTGGCAGCGAAACGTGAGGGTCTCAGAGTAGTGCTGATGACGAACAGCTAAACTTTTTATGATCTTCATAGACTTGCTATATATAGAACCTGATCATCACTTAATTGAATTAAATTTAAAGATAGAGTGTGAGAAAGGGAGAGAGCTGTTTTTTGTCTGGATTATTTATCTCTGACCTCATTTAAGCCAGTGTCTACCGCTCCCCCTTTAGGGTAAAGCCGCCAAGAAGTTCCCAGTTGTACTTTATCAGTCTAGATGTACCTCGCCTCGGCGGCGAGGCCGCACACGCGTGTTTCTGTGCAGATCCGGGGATCGGTGTGGCCTTGTGGCACCAACAATGACCGGCGCTGTCTCGTGTCCACAGATGATCGTGTTCGCCGTGGTGGCTTCGGCCCTGGCTGCGCCCCAGAACCAGCCCCAGGTCAACGTCGTCAGCCAGTCATTCGACCAGGACGATCAGGGAAACTACAACTACCAGTACCAGCTGGACAACGGACAGAGTGTGAGTCGTCGGGCTACCCCCCCCCCCCCCCCCCCTGCATTGAGACGGACCACTGAAATGGCTGGGGTTGTCGATGCCGGTGGATGCTTTAGACCACATGAACCACAAGCGCTTACGCCGGACGGGCCCTCACACTTATTTAAACAGTCGGAAATAATTTGACAGCTGCGTTGAGAAAGCTTTTGTATGTTCCAGCCTTATAGAAGTGTTCAATTCATCTGTGAGGAAGCATGAACATAAAGTGCTTCATTTAGGGGGCACGCATTTAGCATAGAGAAGTAATTGCTTGACAATTAAGTTCAGTTGTATTTACAATTACAGTTAAGTTCAAGTTCAACTGACAATTAAGTTCAGTTGGGAAGTAAATGCTTGCCGATTCAGCCCAGTTTTACACAATACGACTAGTGACATGTGTTGCAGCTGCAATGTGTCCCCGTCTGGTCCCCTCCGACCACTAGCTGCTCCCTTTCGTGACCCGTTACAGCAGGCTGACCAATAGTTTACCACGCCAAGGTCAGCCAGCGTCGATTGGTATTCTACAGGAGGCTGTTGAATATTCTTCTTTTTGTCATTTCAACGTTCAGCTTATGGCGGCATTTGGCTGTTTTCTAATCACCATTGTCACTGACGCCGATAAGGGCACAACATCAACAAGCCGGTGTACACTCACAATCTGACCTGACCTGACCTAACCTGACTTACCGCAGGCGGAGGAGGCCGGCACCGTGCTGCCCGGCCCCGAGCCCGAGACCGGCTCGATCGACGTGCAGGGCTCGTACACCTTCGTCGCCGACGACGGCAACACGTACTCGGTGTCGTACGCGGCCAACGAGGGAGGCTTCCAGCCGGATGCGCCGCACCTGCCCGTGGCGCCGGCGCAGATTGCTGAGTACGAGCAGCTGCGGGCCGACCACCCGGAGCTGTTCTGGGCCGAGACCCAGTAGTGGGACCGCCGGCCGCGGCCGCTAACTCATTTGTGATCAGTCCCTGCCATGCGTTGTTACGTACCTTTCCGTTTTCATATGTACCTGGGTTTATCCGTCTTCCCCACTCGTGAATAGACCGAGTGGGTTAAAGCTTTCTGTTGTTACTGTACAGGAACCTGCTCTCAATATATGCCATCGCATTAACCTCTGTTCTATATGGGCCAGCCAGTCACCTTCCATATGAGGTACTATGTATACCTCAAACAGCAGCGAAGACGAAATCGTGGGCACGGCGGGTGGATGTGGACGAGTACAACTTACCATCTGATACACATTTGCGTTTTCTGGTGGCCTGGCCGTGGAACTCGTAAGTTAATCATCAATGGGGCGTTAATACTTTTTAAAGAAAACTGCACCAAGGGATTATAACGAAGAGCAAAGCTGATGCCTCATGAATGCATTTGCAATGTAAAGTGGTACAAAAACAAAAGCGATATAGAACCGCACCGATCTTCACTGGCTGGGACAATTGCATATAGCCACTGGATAGCAGCTTAGGTCATTTTGAGGGTAAGGTTAGGCGCTGCCTGCGTACTTGTCCGATTCAACAAATGCCAAAAACAATACACTGAACTCTAACACTGTGCTTGGTTGAATTGACACAACTACCGCATTTTATCGAAAGCACATAATGATTTACACTAGGCGTAGAAACCTTTCCCAGAAAAGTGTCGAGGGGGGAGGCAGGCTAAGGACACACGAAAGGACACTTCCTTGAAGACTAGCCCAGTGACCGTGAAAGGTCGGGGGTAAAGATGAAAAGCACTGTCCGCTCTTAATTCATATAACATATGCTGGAAATCAGAAAGCGTCCAGGCGATTACGATAGACGCACATCTACTGTTGTTTTCTGTTGGTGCGCAACTTAATCTATCCGGCTCATCCGTACCATTCGACAAACAAGAGTGGCCAGCTTGCAAAACTTATTCGTCCGTTTAAACATTGTTTCCCCTCGGGAGATCAAATTCCACGAGCGGAAAGGCACCTTAAGCTTATGCCGTTCCCGCAGTTGTGTTCAATTGGTTCTGACTTTCCTTTGGTAGACACGGCAGATACCAATCGTTGGGCGACGAAAGGGCCTTTACGGTTACACGACACGACGGGGACAAAGCAGTCGAGGACTCATACAAGGTTTTCCCGGACGGTTGCATCCAACATTTTTGGACGACGTGCACAAATCGGTAGTCTCAAACATTTTTCTCTGGAGCCTGCTTGGGATAAAATGACCAGGGAATTTCTCATACATTTTTGAAAAATGCTGACATGTATATCGTGACTGGGCGCAAGCAGCTCTAAATGACGGGAGCCGACATCCTTCTTCTCCAAAACTTTGCTGGTGTGGGATTATTAAACTTCGCCGTTTGACAAAGTCTGCTTGTTGGCATAGTGCGCCGAATCATGGCATCTAGACAAACGTATTGCACGCGCTGTGGGGCTTTATGGTACATGGTGCCGCTCTGTTTTGTCCTTGTCCGACAAACGCACGGAAGGAATCTCTGCCACCGCAAACCACAAACGTTCAAAAATGCCTCCCGCAAACCCACGGTGTCCCATCGTTGTTGCTAGCCGTAGAGGTTGGCGGCATACACTTGAACACGCCGGTGCTCTCTGAAAAAATTTTCTCCACATATAAATGCATTGGAAAAGGCTGAGTACCATATGCTTATTACGTCTACCGTATGTCCCAACGGAAAGAATGTGACGCATCGCGCGCCGCGCTCACTTGAGTAGCCGTATGCACATATTTGACTACGTTATCTGCATGTTTATGTTATCTTCTGTGTAACTCATTATATTTATTCCCGGACTGCATTAATAATTGGGTGAATGTCTGTTGATGTTTATGAAGGAAACAAACAAGCACCCAAAGTATATTTTTCACTGCTCTTTGTGCCAGTTTATGTAACCCAATTATGCATTATTGCAGCTGTTTTGCACATTTTCCCACCGTCACCCGCCCACATCACACGAAGGCTATCGAATGACCATCAACCGTTAACTTGCATCAGCACGCGCGCAGCTGTTACCGCGCGACATTAACGACGCATCAGTGACGCAGAAATCACCGTGGCCGCCTGTTTATTCAGCGAGCTTGACCCGTGGTAGCACCTGGAGAGGCAGCAGCCTGCAGCCGCGAGACACCTGGCCACCAATCTGCGCCCCTTTCATTTCTTTGCACCGGGCTTTACGCAACGTGTACCGAAGTCCTTTCACTGGTGGCGTTAAGATCGGGACGGGGTAAGACCTGACGATACACTAAACAAGTAGGCCCCCGTTGATTCTCGACCTCCTGTATTGGCTTAGGGAGCTGTCTCTTGTAGTTTACACGACCGTGCGTGCAAAGCTAGCAATAACCTGTACATCAGCCGTCTTCAAAATGACAATCCAGTGACGTTGTCTTGAAAGGCTGTCTCAGCCGACTGCAGCGATAATCAGTACTGCATTTCCACACGTTGATTAGTTTGCTGGTACTACGGTAACAACGAACGCCGCAGCTTGCGACGCAGGTAACTAAAGTTTCAAACTTATTCACATTCGTGCTCACGGGTGTCATGTTATATTACTTTGAGTGGGCAACTGCCCCCCCCCCCCTCCGGTTCAGTCTGTCCCCCCCCCCCTCCAACGGGAAGTTTGGTCCCTCAGCTTTCTGGAGCGTAAGTGCGTATAGGATATTACATGTTGGAGCTCTACATTGTATCAATTTACAGAAGGCTTCTACAAGCTGTTTCACTGGCAAAGGAACCAAAGAAAATGAAAGCTGTGATATCATGCGTAGTTTCGTGCACCAGACTGAATAATTCACGCTTTTAACGCCCCGCAGTAGTAACGCGTTTATTTTAGTTTCATGTTTTTCCTGCATGCTGCGTGTTCCCGATAACACGATTTATGTGAATATATATATATATATATATATATATATATATATAAATATATATATACATGTTGTTGACTATGGTCTAGTTTGTGCTGTTATGGGAGTGCTTTAGCATTATTCAGCGAAGATTCATGTCATTGAGACCGCAACAGCTGCGTTATTTTGCCACGACGTCTTATCGGAAAATCAAAGCAAAGCGTTATCAAGTTATGAGCAGACAACATTCGGATGAGAACTTGAAAGATATCTTTCACTTCAACCTAAAAAATCGACTGCATAGTCGCAAAACCTGACGGTACATCCACCGCGCCTTGCGGCAATCAACCGGATTTTCATGGCAGACATTATTAGTTGTGCAAGTCATCTTGCACTCTTTGCTCATGAAGCAGAGCACGTCTGATAAGGTCTAAAGCAACATAACATGGACCCTACGTCGGTACTGAAACCTGGTTTCGACGATCGACGCCAAATAAATTTAAAGAGGTACCCAACGACCAAATCTTTCGACGAGACAGAGGGAGCAAACGTATTAGACCAGGGTTGTAATTTCCTATTCTGTTGGGGAGCGGAATGGGACCCCAACTCCCTAGCGCCATTGAGAGGGAATTCGGTCATGTCCAGGAAGTAACCTGCCTTGTATTGTGTTTGGTGTCAGATTTTTTTCCGTTTGGCCTTACCAATCCTAGTTTGTGAAACTATATTCCTTTGATGGAGCGTTAACGACCTTGACATGCGAAAGATTTGTTGTCAGATTGGCTTCCTCGGTCAGGCCTGGGACTTAGTGCCCATTTCCCAAGCAGAGACAGCGCCGAGATGTGCGATTTACATTAGTCGGGCCCGGAGGCCAATGAGTGGCTTCTGTGTCGGCCAGGGGACCGCACTGCCCAACAAGGGTCCGGTATTGAGACTGAGCCCATAGTCGGCCTGGGACAGTGCTTGAGAGACCCGCAGAGGAGCCGAACGGTCCCTCGGGACCGATGATCAAGTGCCCGATCGGAGTGCACTCAGTCAGGGCCGGGCCATCAAATGTCAGTCAGAGAGCCTCTTGCAACGATTGGGGACGCCCCGGGACAATGCAGGTCTCCATTTTGGTCAAATTCTGCCAACATTGAACAGTCGGCTCCGTGTCTGTCTGAGCCGTGGGTGCCCGTTTTCCAAACAGGGACAATTTCAGGGCCCGCAATTTTCGTTGGTCGGCATCCTTAAAGCAATGAACCCTTCTTGGTTGGTCACAGGCCCACAGTGCCTATAAGAGGGCCCAAAGTTTGCAGGGTACCCCGAGTCGGTCAGGGCAGGAATTGTTTGACAGGGACGGGAACAGCACCTTGGAACAACGTACAAATCTGCTCGTTTTTAACACGATCCTTACGGCTTCTTTTTGCGTAGAAGCCGTATGTATTCTCAGTTTGACATCTTGTCCAAGGTACACACAAAATACGGGCCAGTGTGGGCATGCGCTACAAAGTGGAGTACGTTTTGCGGTGCAGTTTTCACATGATGTGTAATGTTATAACCCAGTAAGACTGTGCCATTAATGCTGGCGTGGAGGCTTCCAGTCTATACCACATCATGGTTGTTGTTCATGAGTCGCTGTAACGACCAATATTGTTCTGTCGTTGAACCCATAAAGCCGCAGAACATTTCAACGAAAAATTATCCCCTTCTTCAACGGGGAATGGACACTGTATGATGAGTGCCCAGCAGGCTACCTTCCCATTGAGCCGACATACTAGATCAGTGACAAAATTAAAGTTTTACAATCACACTAAAAAAGCACGCCTCCCATCCTCTCCACTAAATAACCACAAGTGCTGTGAAGACAGTTCGGGTGCGAGTGTGCGTGGTTAGAGCAGTGGCTGCCCTTTCCGTGCTGCCGACCAAAGGAACAATCCCAGGTACACCCCTGGTCCTGATGGCCCTGCTCGCACGCCGCAGGGCTGTCCTCGGGCCGCTCACCCATCTCCGCCGCCACCGCCCGGAAGATGGAGCCTCGGTTGGCAGCCGAGAGGCCCCATGGCCAAAGGCCGCCACAGTGAGGGCCGGGGAAGCGTATAAAAGCACCGGCCACCAAGCGATAGGCAACAGTCTCTCGACGCACTCAGCTCGTGACCCCAACTCACACCGCGCAGCCATGAAGCTGGTGAGTGTTGATGGGGCCGGTTAGAGCCAGCGGTGGCCGCCAGGTGGCAGGGCGATTGGAACTGGCGAAGTCTGTCGCTGACTTGGCAGCGAAACGTGAGGGTCTCAGAGTAGTGCTGATGACGAACAGCTAAACTTTTTATGATCTTCATAGACTTGCTATATATAGAACCTGATCATCACTTAATTGAATTAAATTTAAAGATAGAGTGTGAGAAAGGGAGAGAGCTGTTTTTTGTCTGGATTATTTATCTCTGACCTCATTTAAGCCAGTGTCTACCGCTCCCCCTTTAGGGTAAAGCCGCCAAGAAGTTCCCAGTTGTACTTTATCAGTCTAGATGTACCTCGCCTCGGCGGCGTGGCCGCACACGCGTGTTTCTGTGCAGATCAGGGGATCGGTGTGGCCTTGTGGCATCAACACTGACCGGCGCTGTTTCGTGTCCACAGATGATCGTGCTCGCCGTGGTGGCTTCGGCCCTGGCTGCGCCCCAGAACCAGCCCCAGGTCAACATCGTTAGCCAGTCGTTCGACCAGGATGAGCAGGGCAACTACAACTACCAGTACCAGCTGGACAACGGACAGAGCGTGAGTCGTCAGGCTACCCCCCCCCCCCCCCCCCCCTGCAGTGAGGCGGACCACCGGACTGGCTGGGGTTGTCGATGCCGGTGGACGCTTTAGACCACAAGAACCACAAGCGGTTACGCCGGACAGGTCCTCACACTTATCTCAACAGTCGGGAATAATTTGACACCTTCTTAAAGAAAGCTTCTGAATGCGCCAGATTCATAGATGTGCTCAATTTATCTGCGACGAGATATGAGCACAACGTGCTTTGTTTAGGTGGCAAGCCTTTAACTTTGGGAAGCAAATGCTTGCCGATTCAGCCCAGTTTTACACAATACGACTAGTGACATGTGTTGCAGCTGCAATGTGTCCCCATCTGGTCCCCTCCGACCACTAGCTGCTCCCTTTCGCGGTCGTTTCAGAACGCTGGCCAATAAACCACTAAGCCTGGATCAGCCGTGTTCTGATCGGCATTCTACATGAGACTGTTGAATATTCTTCTTTTTGTCATCTCAATGTTCAGTTTATCGCGCCAATGGGCTGTTTTTTAATCCCCATTGTCACTGAAGCCGATGAGGGCACAACATCAACAAGCCGGCGTACACTCACAATCTGACCTGACCTGACCTAACCTGACTTACCGCAGGCGGAGGAGGCCGGCACCGTGCTGCCCGGCCCCGAGCCCGAGACCGGCTCGGTCGACGTGCAGGGCTCGTACACCTTCGTCGCCGACGACGGCAACACGTACTCGGTGTCGTACGCGGCCAACGAGGGAGGCTTCCAGCCGGATGCGCCGCACCTGCCCGTGGCGCCGGCGCAGATTGCTGAGTACGAGCAGCTGCGGGCCGACCACCCGGAGCTGTTCTGGGCCGAGACCCAGTAGTGGGACCGCCGGCCGCGGCCGCTAACTCCTTTGTGATCAGTCCCCTGCCATGCGTTGTTACGTATCCTTCTGTTTTCATATGTACCTGGGTTTATCCGTCTTCCCCGCTCGCGAATAGACCGAGTGGGTTAAAGCTCTCTGTTGTTACCGTACGGGAACCTGCTTTCAATATATGCCATCGCATTAAGATTTGTTTGTTCATTATGGGCCAGCAAGTCACCTTCCATATGAGGTACCACGTATACCTCTAACAGCAGCGAAGACGAAACCGTGGGCACGGCAGGTAGATATGGATGAGTACAAAGTACCATCTAATACACATTTGAGTTTTCGGGTGGTCTGGTCGTGGAACTCTAAGTTTATCATCAATGGGGCGTTAATGCTTTTTTAAAAGAGAACTGCTCCGTGGGATTTATAACGAAGTGCAAAGCTGATACCTCATGAATGCATTTGCAATTTAAAGTGATGCGAATAAACGATATAGAACTGAACCTATCTTCACAGGCTGGGACAGTTGCATATAGCCACTGGATAACAGCTTACGTCTTTTCAATGGTAAGGTCAGGCACTGCTTATGTACTTGTCCCATTTAGTATTGTCAAAAACAATACATTGATCAATAACACTGTGATTGGTTGAATTGACACAACGACCGCATCTTATCGCAAGCACATAATGATTTACACCGGGCGTAGAAACCTTTCCAAAAGTGGGTTGAGTAGGAAGCAGGCTAAGGACATGCTGAAGGTACATTTCGTAGCATGACAGCCACGTCTAGCTTTTGTTCGTTGGCCAGTTTGTGGGCGGTGAAACTTCACGATTATGCATGACTGTGTTGGGGAATTTAATGTATTGCAAAAGATTCCCCCGGACGGTGGCATCCAAAATTTCCGGGCAAAAGGCGCAAACTGGGGTTTTCAAACATCTATCTCTCCAGCTGTTTGGGGTCACCTAAACAAGACATGGCTAATACATTTTTGAGAAATACCGAAATGTATTTCGCGTGTCAGCACAAGCAGCTCCAAATGACGGAAGGCGTGGGACATGGGAAACAACGTGGGACATCCTTCTTCTTCTAAACCTTGCTGGTGTGGGACCACCGAACTTCAACTATCAAACACCCTAAGGTATCGAACAATCATCAATCGTATGCTTTCATCAGCACTTGGTCAGTTGTTACCGCGCGACAATGACAACGCATGAGTGACGCAGACGTCACCGTGGCCGCCTGTTTATTCAGTGAACTTGACCCGTGGCAGCAACTGGAGAGGCGGCAGCCTGCAGTCTCGAGACACCTGGCCACCAGGCTGCGCCCCTCCATGCCTCTGTACCGGGCTCTACGCGATGTGTGCCGAAGTCTTTTCATTGATGCGACGGAGCAAGATCTGACATTACACTAAACAAGCATGCCCTGCTGTTTCTCGACCTCCCGCATTTGCGTAGAGAGCTGTCTTTTGTAGTTTTACACGGCAGTGAGTACAAATCTGACAATAACCTGCACTTCAGCCGTCTTCCAAATTACCGCCAGGTGATGTCCTGACGACTGCAGCAACAATCAGTACTGCATTTCCACACGTTGATTAGTTTACTGGTGTCATCGCACCAACGAACGCTGCAGTCTGCGACGCGAACAACCACAATTTCAAAATAATTTCACCCTTGTGCTGTGAGGAAGATGTGCCTTGTTCGCTGGTCGTGTGCTAGCAGGCATGCTCCTCTTCGCAGTTAATCTATGAAGGCGCTGCTTTTTATTTTAGTTACCCTTTTGTTGGTGCAAGTCTTAGTTGTGTTCACTCATGTCGAGTGCTTAATTCCACACATCAATCAGAATTGTCTGATATTTGAACCCAAATGTACCATTGCTTTAACGAAGTAGCCAATATGCTCGGTGTCCAGGTCAATGAAATTTGCTGTTTTAGTGCGAACTGAACCTATGGCCGTTTTGATAGAAAGCGGACACAACGAAATATTTGTGATGCATGCTGGACATGACAATTAAGAGCCAAGTTTCTGACGTGTCGTACCATAGTGCATGTAGTCGTGTTAAAGGAAACGGCTGCTCCTTGGTTATGCTTTGAGATCCGGAGGATGATAGCTCTTTGCAGACACCATTTCGCGGTGAAAATACTGGATAAAATATTCTACTCTCTACTGTCATACTCGGCGCAAAATGACCCTAGAAGTCGACGCGCCCTAAAACCCCAATCGTCATCATACTGTCATGCTCACAAGTAAATGTTTGTTAATCATCGCATTCATAGGACAACTGGTTGGATGTGACCACCCCTAAGGCTTTTGAGAGTGCCTTTCCAGAATACCATTCAATCGTGTTCAATTTTTCGTGGCCTAGGGGCATCCGTTTTGCGGGTTTTTACACCAAAAACATGTTTCTGGTTCTCCTGGGTTTGGAGCAGCGGCGGTCTTTGAAGAACATTGCACGGCGCTCTACGGCCGGCGGCGACCGACGATGACGCGGAACGCGCCGGGCGCGCCGACGTTGTTACATTAGCTAAGTTATGAGCTCTCACTGTCTTGCTGTCACACGTAGAACACACACGTTTTACTCAAAATTACACAAAAACACAATTCTATTTCTGAACCTCGCACACATAATTGGGTCAAGTATTGACCTCACAGCATACAAACTAAAACCAATGGCGAGTTCTGGTATTACAATTTCCCCACTTCGCTCGTATTTTCCTCCAAACCCAGTCTTCACTAGTTTGTAAATGCCGGGAGGTCGCATCAACCCCCTCCCCCTTCCTATCAGTCTGCGGTATGAAAACGGCGGATCAGAGCAAGGCTTAAGTATGACTGAGTTCGGTTCCATCTGATAAGCACAAAGATAAACAAATAAAACGAGATCTCGGTGAAATGATGGAGTTTGCAATGACCTCAAACATAAAAAACACCGTGTGATCGTAAAGACATGACTGGCGTATGATGCATTGATTGATTCAATCGGTTTGAACAGCTATAGCGTGCCAATGTGTCCGCTCTGTATCATATGCTACACAACTCTACACGAATATATGCAGTTAATACGCATGAATGTCCTCATTGTAATAAATCTAAACTTTGTGGAAAATTGGCTCCACTCTTTTACAAATTTCGATGAAAAACACTATGCGGCCTTTGCGCAAAGGCCACAAATGAAAGGCAAAAAGCGTAGAAGCATTTGGCTCAAAATACCAGTTTTAACTGGAGATGGCGTTTCACGAAACACATTTCAAATAAAACGGTGTTCGCGTAGTACGGGAAAGATGAATGTCCTCTAAAACGTACCAAAATATTCCTTTTGAGAGCTCAAAACAACGTTCAAATGTTCTCTATTTTATCCTGATGCTAATGACGTCTTTTTGTTTAGCACCTTTTTTGTATTTCCACTTTGACATGTTTACCAAGGTACACACACAACATGTGTGTGTGTCGGTATCCGTTGTGAAGTGGCGTACGTTTACGGTGCAGTTTTCGCATTAAGTGTAATGATAAAGTGCAGGGATAATTTTATCCTCAATGCACACATGAAGGCTTTATGGTTATTCTACATTACGGGTGATGTCTATAAATTGATTTAACGACAATTTGTCCATTGTTGAACCCATGAGACCGCAGAACTTTTCAACGGATATGCTTCCCTTTTTTGACGAGGATTTAACACTGCATGCTAGTGAGAACCCAGCAGGCTGCTTCCCCGTTTAGCCAAAATACTTGATCAGTGACATACCGAGAAAAGTACGATCACAATTAAAAAAGAAGTACACATGCCTCCCATCCTCTCCACTAAATAACCACAACTGCTGTGGAGACAGTTCGGCTGCGAGTGTGTGTAGTTGTAGCAATGGCTGCCCTTTCCGTGCTGTCGGCCTCAGGTGCAACCTCAGGTACACCCCTGGTCCTGATGGCCCTGCTCGCACACCGCAGGGCTGTCCTCGGGCCGCTCACCCATCTCCGCCGCCACCGCCCGGAAGATGGAGCCTCGGTTGGCAGCCGAGAGGCTCCATGGCCAACGGCCGCCACAGTGAGAGCCGGGAGGACGTATAAAAGCACCGGCCGCCAAGCGATAGGCAACAGTCTCTCGACGCATTCAGCTCGTGACCCCAACTCACACCGCGCAGCCATGAAGCTGGTGAGTGTTGAAGGGGCCGGTTAGAGCCAGCGGTGGCCGCCAGGTGGCAGGGCGATTGGAACTGGCGAAGTCTGTCGCTGACTTGGCAGCGAAACGTGAGGGACTCAAACAAGTGCTGATGACGAAACGCTAAACTATCTATGACTTTCATGAACGTTCTATACATTGAACCTGATCATCACTTAATGAAATGAAATTTAAAGATAGAGTGTGAGAAAGGGAATGAGCTGTTTCTTGTCTGGATTATTTCCCTCTGACCTCATTTAAGCCAGTGTCTACCGCTCCCCCTTTAGGGTAAAGCCGCCAAGAAGTTCCCAGTTGTACTTTATCAGTCTAGATGTACCTCGCCTCGGCGGCGTGGCCGCACACGCGTGTTTCTGTGCAGATCAGGGGATCGGTGTGGCCTTGTGGCATCAACACTGACCGGCGCTGTTTCGTGTCCACAGATGATCGTGTTCGCCGTGGTGGCTTCGGCCCTGGCTGCGCCCCAGAACCAGCCCCAGGTCAACATCGTTAGCCAGTCGTTCGACCAGGATGAGCAGGGAAACTACAACTACCAGTACCAGCTGGACAACGGACAGAGTGTGAGTCGTCGGGCTACCCCCCCCCCCCCCCTGCATCGAGACGGACCACTGAAATGGCTGAGGTTGTCGATGCCGGTGGACGCTTTAGACCACATGAACCACAAGCGCTTATGCCGGACGGGCCCTCACACTTATTTAAACGGTCGGAAATAATTTGACAGCTGCGTGGAGAAAGCTTTTGTATGTTCCAGCTTTATAGAAGTGTTCAATTCGTCTGTGAGGAAGCATGAACATAAAGTGTTTCATGTAGGGGGCACGCATTTAGCATAGAGAAGTAATTGCTTGACAATTAAGTTCAGTTTCGCCCAATGCGACTAGCGACATGTGTGTTGCAGCCTGCGCTATGCCCCCGTCTGGTCCCCTCCGACCACTAGCTGCTCCCTTTCGTGACTCGTTACAGCAGGCTGACCAATAGTTTACCACGCCAAGGTCAGCCAGCGTCGATTGGTATTCTACAGGAGGCTGTTGAATATTCTTCTTTTTGTCATTTCAACGTTCAGCTTATGGCGGCATTTGGCTGTTTTCTAATCACCATTGTCACTGACGCCGATGAGGGCACAACATCAACAAGCCGGCGTATACTCACAACCTGACCTGACCTGACCTAACCTGACTTACCGCAGGCGGAGGAGGCCGGCACCGTGCTGCCCGGCCCCGAGCCCGAGACCGGCTCGATCGACGTGCAGGGCTCGTACACCTTCGTCGCCGACGACGGCAACACGTACTCGGTGTCGTACGCGGCCAACGAGGGAGGCTTCCAGCCAGATGCGCCGCACCTGCCCGTGGCGCCGGCGCAGATTGCTGAGTACGAGCAGCTGCGGGCCGACCACCCGGAGCTGTTCTGGGCCGAGACCCAGTAGTGGGACCGCCGGCCGCGGCCGCTAACTCCTTTGTGATCAGTCCCCTGCCATGCGTTGTTACGTATCCTTCTGTTTTCATATGTACCTGGGTTTATCCGTCTTCCCCGCTCGCAAATAGACCGAGTGGGTTAAAGGTCTCTGTTGTTACCGTACGGGAACCTGCTTTCAATATATGCCATCGCATTAAGATTTGTTTGTTCATTATGGGCCAGCAAGTCATATTCCATATGAGGTACCACGTATACCTCTAACAGCAGCGAAGACGAAACCGTGGGCACGGCAGGTAGATATGGATGAGTACAAATTACCATCTAATACACATTTGAGTTTTCGGGTGGTCTGGTCGTGGAACTCTAAGTTTATCATCAATGGGGCGTTAATGCTTTTTTAAAAGAGAACTGCTCCGTGGGATTTATAACGAAGTGCAAAGCTGATACCTCATGAATGCATTTGCAATTTAAAGTGATGCGAATAAACGATATAGAACTGAACCTATCTTCACAGGCTGGGACAGTTGCATATAGCCACTGGATAACAGCTTACGTCTTTTCAATGGTAAGGTCAGGCACTGCTTATGTACTTGTCCCATTTAGTATTGTCAAAAACAATACATTGATCAATAACACTGTGATTGGTTGAATTGACACAACGACCGCATCTTATCGCAAGCACATAATGATTTACACCGGGCGTAGAAACCTTTCCAAAAGTGGGTTGAGTAGGAAGCAGGCTAAGGACATGCTGAAGGTACATTTCGTAGCATGACAGCCACGTCTAGCTTTTGTTCGTTGGCCAGTTTGTGGGCGGTGAAACTTCACGATTATGCATGACTGTGTTGGGGAATCTAATGTATTGCAAAAGATTCCCCCGGACGGTGGCATCCAAAATTTTCGGGCAAAAGGCGCAAACTGGGGTTTTCAAACATCTATCTCTCCAGCTGTTTGGGGTCACCTAAACAAGACATGGCTAATACATTTTTGAGAAATACCGAAATGTATTTCGCGTGTCAGCACAAGCAGCTCCAAATGACGGAAGGCGTGGGACATGGGAAACAACGTGGGACATCCTTCTTCTTCTAATCCTTGCTGGCGTGGGACTATCAAACTTCAGCTATCAAACACGCCAAGGCCATCAAATAATCATCAATCGTAAACTTGCATCAGCACGTGGCCAGTTGTTACCGCGCGACAATGACAACGCATGAGTGACGCAGACGTCACCGTGGCCGCCTGTTTATTCAGTGAACTTGACCCGTGGCAGCAACTGGAGAGGCGGCAGCCTGCAATCTCGAGACACCTGGCCACCAGGCTGCGCCCCCTCCATGCCTCTGTACCGGGCTTTACGCAATATGTGCCGAAGTCTTTTCATTGATGCGACGGGGTAAGATCTGACATTACACTAAACAAGCATGCCCTGCTGTTTCTCGACCTCCCGCATTTGCCTAGAGAGCTGTCTTTTGTAGTTTTACACGGCAGTGAGTACAAATCTGACAATAACCAGCACTTCAGCCGTCTTTCAAATTACCGCCAGGTGATGTCCTGACGACTGCAGCAACAATCAGTACTGCATTTCCACACGTTGATTAGTTTACTGGTGCCATCGCACCAACGAACGCTGCAGTCTGCGACGCGAACAACCACAATTTCAAAATAATTTCACCCTTGTGCTGTGAGGAAGATGTGCCTTGTTCGCTGGACGTGTGCTAGCAGGCATGCTCCTCTTCGCAGTCAATCTATGAAGGCGCTGCTTTTTATTTTAGTTACCCTTTTGTTGGTGCAAGTCTTAGTTGTGTTCACTCATGTCGAGTGCTTAATTCCACACATAAATCAGAATTGTCTGATATTTGAACCGAAATATACCATTGCTTTACCGAAGTAGCCAATACGCTCGGTGTCCAGGTCAATGAAATTTGCTGTTTTAGTGCGAACTGAACCTATGGCCGTTTTGATAGAAAGCGGACACAACGAAATATTTGTGATGCATGCTGGACATGACAATTAAGAGCTAAGTTTCTGACGTGTCGTACCATAGTGCATGTAGTTGTGTTAAAGGAAACGGCTGCTCCTTGATTATGCTTTGAGATCCGGATGATGATTGCTCTGTACAGACATCATTTCGCGGTGAAAATACTGGATACAATATTCTACTCTCCACTGTCATACTCGGCGCAAAATGACCCTAAAGTCGACGCGCCCTAAAACCCCAATCACCATCATACTGTCATACTCACAAGTAAATGTTTGTTACTAATCGCCTTCATAGGACAACTGGTTGGATGTGACTACCCCTAAGGCTTTTTGAGAGTGCCTTTCCAGAATACCATTCAATCGTGTTCAATTTTTCGTAGCCTATGGGGCATCCGTTTTGCGGGGTTTTACACCCAAAACATGTGTCTGGTTCTCCTAGCTTTGGAGCAGCGGCGGCCTTTGAAGAACATTGCACGGCGCTCTACGGCCGGCGGCGACCGACGATGACGCGGAACGCGCCGGGCGCGCCGACGTAGTTACATTAGCTAAGTTATGTGCTCTCATTGTCTTGCTGTCACACGTAGGACACACACATTTTACTCAAAATTACACAAAAACACAATTCTATTTCTGAACCTCGCACACATAATTGGGTCAAGAATTGAGCTCACAGCATAAAAACTCAAACCAATGGCGAGTTCTGGTATTACAATTTATCCACTTCGCTCGTATTCTCCTCCAAGCTCAATCTTCACTAGTTTGTAAATGCCAGGAGGTCGCATCAACCATCGCCTCCCCCCACTTCCTATCAGTCTGCGGTATGAAAACGGCGAATCAGAGCAAGAGTTCTATGACTGAGTTCGGTTTCATTTGCTAAGCACAAAGATAAACAAATAAAACAAGACCTCAGCGAAATCATGGAGTTTGCAATGACCTCAAACATAAAGGACACTGTGTGGTCGTAGAGACATGACTGGCGAATGATGCATTTATTGATTCAATCAGCTTGAACAGCTAGAGTGCCATTGTGTCCGCGGTGTGTCATATGCTACACAACTCTACAAAAATGCATGCAGTTAATACGCATGAAGGTCATCACTGTCATAAAGCTAGAAGTTGTGGGAAATTGGCTCCACTCTTTTACAAATTTCGATGAAAAACATTATGTGGCTTTTGCGCAAACGCCACAAATGAAAGGGAAACAGCGTGCAAGCATTCGGCTCAAAATGCCAGCTTCAACTGCAGATGGCATTTCGCGAAACACATTTCAAATAAAACGTTGTTTGCGTAATACGGGAAAGATGAGTGTACTCTAAGACGAACCTAAATATTCCTTTTGAGAGCTCGAAACAACGTTTAAATGTTCTCCATTTTATCCTGATGCTTATGACGTCTTTTCGTTTAGCACCTTTTTTGTATTCCACTTTGCCATGTTTACCGAGGTACACACACAACATGAGTCTGTGTCGGCATTCGCTGTGAAGTGGAGTACGTTTGCCGTGCAGTTTTCACATTAAGTGTAATGATACAGTGCAGGGAGAATTTTCCCCTCAATGCACACATGAAGGTGTTATGGTTATTCTACATCACGGGTGTTGTCTACAAGTCCATTTAACGACAATTTGTCCATTGTTGAACCCATGAGACCGTAGAACTTTTCAACGGGCCTACTTCCCTTTTTTAACGAGGATTTAACACTGCATTATAGTGAGAGCCCAGCAGACTAGTTCCCCGTTGAGCCAAAGTACTTGATCAGTGATATACCGAGAATATTACGACCACAATAAAAAAGGTACACATGCCTCCCATCCTCTCCACTAAATAACCACAAGTGCTATGAAGACGGTTCGGGTGCGAGTGTGCGTAGTTCTAGCAATCGCTCCCCTATCCGTGCTGCCGGCCTAAGGAACAATCCCAGGTACACCCCTGGTCCTGATGGCCCTGCTCGCACGCCGCAGGGCTGTCCTCGGGCCGCTCACCCATCTCCGCCGCCACCGCCCGGAAGATGGAGCCTCGGTTGGCAGCCGAGGGGCTCCATGGCCAACGGCCGCCACAGTGAGAGCCGGGGCGGCGTATAAAAGCACCGGCCACCAAGCGATGGGCAACAGTCTCTCGACGCACTCAGCTCGTGATCCCAACCCACACCGCGCAGCCATGAAGCTGGTGAGTGTTGAAGGGGTCGCCTAGTGCCAGCAATGGCCGCCAGGTGGCAGGGCGATCTAGTCGAGCGAAGTTGGGTAGCGGACTCGGCGGCGAAGCCTGAGAGACTCAGAGCAGCGCTGATCATGACCAGATAAAATTTCTGTGATTTTCGTGAACCCCCTATATTAAGAGCCTGGTCATCAATTAATCAAATGCAATTTAAATACAGTGTGTGAGATAGGAAGAAAGTCGTTTTTCGTTCGGATAATTTCTCTTTGAGTTATCTTTCCTCTTTTAAGCCAACGTCTACCGCTCCGCTTTCAGAGAAAAGCCGCCAAGAAGTTCCCAGTTCTACCTTACCAATCTAGCCCGTCTTGACTGAAACATGTGTGCGGAGTTCGTGCCGTCGTGCACCTCAACTCGGCGGCACAGCCGTACACGCGTGTTTCCGTGCAGATTCGGGGATCGGTGTGGCCGTGTGCCACCAGCGCTGAACGTTGCCGCCCCGTGTCCACAGATGATCGTGTTCGCCGTGGTGGCTTCGGCCCTGGCTGCGCCCCAGAACCAGCCCCAGGTCAACGTCCTTAGCCAGTCGTTCGACCAGGATGAGCAGGGCAACTACAACTACCAGTATGAGCTGGACAACGGACAGAAGGTGAGTCGTCGAGCTACCCCCCCCCCCCCCCGCCCCTGCACTGAGGCGGACCACCGGACTGGCTGGGGTTGTCGATGCCGGTGGACGCTTTAGACCACATGAACCACAAGCGGTTACGCCGGACGAGTCCTCACACTTATTTAAACAGTCGTGAATAATTTGGCAGCTGTGTGGAGATAGCTTCTGGATTTTCCAGCTTCATAGAAGTGCTCAGTTTACATGTGACGACGTATGAGAAAAGCGATATTGCACGATAGCATATACAAGTTTTTCCTTAACGATTGAGTACGGTTTCACACAACACAACTGACGACATGTGTGCCGCAGTCTACACCATCCCCCCCCCCGCCCGTTCCTCGCCGACCACTACCCAGCCACTACACTACCCGGCCACTGTCGCGACTCGTTTCAGAAGGTTGACCAATGATTCACCACGCCAGGGCCCGCCGACGTTGATTGACTGCTGATTCTTTGACTGTTGATTCTACTGCTGATTCTGAGACTTTCAAATATTCTCCAGGTTTTGTTTGTTTGTCAAGCTGTGATCGAAATCTCTACTTTCAGTTCATCGCGGCACTCGGCTGTTTTCTTCATCCCCGGTGCCACTGACGCCGATAAGGGCACAACATCAACAAGCCGGTGTACACTCACAACCTGACCTGACCTGACCTAACCTGACTTACCGCAGGCGGAGGAGGCCGGCACCGTGCTGCCCGGCCCCGAGCCCGAGACCGGCTCGATCGACGTGCAGGGCTCGTACACCTTCGTCGCCGACGACGGCAACACGTACTCGGTGTCGTACGCGGCCAACGAGGGAGGCTTCCAGCCGGATGCGCCGCACCTGCCCGTGGCGCCGGCGCAGATTGCTGAGTACGAGCAGCTGCGGGCCGACCACCCGGAGCTGTTCTGGGCCGAGACCCAGTAGTGGGACCGCCGGCCGCGGCCGCTAACTCCTTTGTGATCAGTCCCCTAACCCCCTCCCCCACCATCTGCCATGCGTTGTTACATATCCTTTGGCGTTCATATGTACCAGTATTTATCCGTTTCCCCCGCGCGCGAGTAGCCCGAGCAGTTTAAAACTATTTGTTGTTACTGTACAGAACACCTGCTCTCAATATATGCCATCGCATTGAGCTCCGTTTATTCATTATGGGCCAGCCAATCGCCTTCTACATGAAATACTTCGTATGCCTCGAACAAACCATGAAATGGGACTACAACAGCGAGGACCACATCGTTGTCACAGCAGATATATATGTATGAGTGTAAACTGCAGTTAAGTACGAAAATTGCATTGTTTGGTGGTCTGATCATTCGGCTCTCTAACTTTAATTTAAATAGGTCATGAATGCCTTAAAGAAAACTGCTCCGTGCTATTGATAACGAAGAACAAAGTTTGTACATCGGGAATACATTTTCAACTGAAAGTGATACAAAACAAAAAAAGGTACAGGACTGCACCGAAAAAGCTGGTCTCCAATGACTGGGAAGGACGGGATGAAGTCACTGGGAATCAGTTTAGATCATTTCAATGGTAATGTTAAGTGCTGCTTATGTGCGTGCCCTAGGCAATGTTACCAAACAAGTACACTTGTCAGAAGCACTATAATTGGTTGAATTGACATCACGACCGTATTTACCGAATCCACATAACCATGACGTAGGCAATGTCTACATTCCCATAGCCGTAGACACGTTTTCAAACATGGATGGGGGGAAGCTCAGGATACACTCAAGGAGCTTTTCTTGGGAGGCCAGCCCTGTGACCGGGGGAGGGCGGGGGGGGGGGGGTGGGGTTAGAGGTGGAAGACTTTGACCACTCTTAATTCACATGATACGGGGAAAACTAAGTGGCGAGATTGCCATTCTAGATAACACCTACACTGTTTTCCGCCGGTGCATAATCTTACCTATTGTGCTGATCTATGTAGTTCAGAAATAAGAGTCGCCAGCTTCCTAAACTTATCGTCCGTTTATTGCTTTCCCTGGGGTGGCAAAATTTCACGAACACGTAGGCGTATTGCGTCACAGAGCGGTTTCTACCTCCCCAACTAGATGTCAAAATATGGCCTGGATGCAGGCTGGTCTGAATGTCAAATTCGAACCAATGGGCCATTCTGCATTTCATGCCTGAATTTTACCGCCTGCTTTTGAAGACAGTTTTTGTGGCAGCATTTCAGACATAAGCATATTCGGACAACTCAGATACCCCCTGCTAAAAGCAATGCAACAAAAGTCATAACACCTGGGTTTCTCCTGTAAAAAGCAAGCCATAGAATAAAAGCCCTCCTTTCGGGTACTCCGTGTCAGAGCCGTACTCCCGTCCGCCGCCGGCAGGTGCTGCGGTGAACCGGCTGTCTGCCGTATGACGCACATGGCCCTGTCTCCCGTATGGCTGATTGCATGCTGATCGCACGGCTGCTTTGCTGCATATTTATGGATCAGTATCACTGCTGCATAACCGATTCCGAATTATCTTCCCTTATACCCCGCTACACTAGAGAATAGCCTTCCAGGAAGCGGAGTGCCTCAGGTGTCAGCTGTTCCAACGAGCATCCATTTGACCCTCATTCAACGTAAAGGACGTGATCTGCATTTGTATGTAGGACAAAGTTAAACACTTTTGAAAAAGTTGCGTACCGATATGTATCGTATACGTTTAGTGTAACAGGTGGTTTAGAAAAAAATGGCGTTTCATATTTTGCCGGCTTCCCATGGAGCTTCTGTAAAATCGCCATTATTTCGTTGCCCGTCTGAGGATTTTAATCATCTGAGATGTCTACCAGTTTGCGGGCGCCTTCAGTCATTATGATATATATATATATATATATATATATATATATATATATATACATAATTTGTTTAGGCCTTTCATGAAGCGCCAAAAAAGGCTGACTTAACCGCCCACAGAACGATTCGGATTGCCATTTCATATTTGGTGTTCAATAAAATGATCAATACCGTTCGGTGATCTTTCTCCCTATAGAACAGAGCCAACTGCATTTAATCCCCAAGGGCCAATTAGGAGGTTCACAGATCTTGCGACTTGCGATGTGGTAACCGATCACTAGGTCCATACCACCCACACATTTAATTTATGCCGTTCCCGAAGTCGTGTCCGAATGGTGCGGACTCCCCTGTCCACCACGTGGTAGGAGCCTGGGGATGGGTTTGTAAGGTGACTGATTGTTTGACCTGGCAGATGCCAGTTGTTGGACGACGAAAGGGTCTTTTCAATTGTACGGCACGATCGTGTTAAACATTGGATGACACTTAAAAGCCACCCCGGACGCCGCCATCCAAATTTTTGGAGGAAATGCGTGAACTGGCAGTCTTAAACAGCCATCTCGGCGAGCTGTATCTGCTTAACTGAACAAGAAACGGCTCAGGCATTTTGAACAGTGCTGACATGAAATTCGTGTGATCTCAATGATGTACTCTAAATTTGCTGATGTGGGGCTACCAAACTTCGTCGTTTGCCACAATCTACTTGTTGATATACGGCGCCGAAAGGTGACGTCTAGACAAACGCATTGCACGTGCTGTGTAGCTTTATGGTACATGGTACTGCACTCTCTTGCCCCTGTCCGACGAGCGCACCTAGTAAACCCCTGTCCCTGAAAACACAACCGTTCAGAACTCCGATCGTCGTTGTTAGCTGCAGTGGTTGGCGGCACATGCTTGGACGTATCGGCACCCTCTGGAATATTTACTCAAAATAGGCATGCATTTCAAACGGTTGAGTAACACATGGTTGCTGCATGAGTTAATGTGGTCATTCATGTACTTAAAGGCGAAAGCTCAAGGAATGATACTGGTTCGGTTGCTGGCTGGTTCGGTTGTTAATACGGAATTTTATACGCGTTTTAGTCAGGTCTTTATCGAGGTGCCTTTCTTGACATTTTGTAGGCGTCCTTCTAATGTTTCGTGAAACGCCTAAAAATGGTACATCAGTCAGACAAACAGTGTAGCAATGCTGCCAATGGAAAATACTCTCCAACTCGTGGCTTTCAAGCAGCGCCTAAAGTATTTCACCGGGTAGCGAGATTGTGATTTTCTTGGGAAAGTTACATGAAACACTGGCATTATATAACAATTTTATTTTTGCATGACATGGTGAACTACACAAACCGCCTATGACATCAGTGGTGCAAAAGCTGCTGATTTACCGGATATGATCGGTGACAAAAGCTGACATGTTTACTAACCCGTTGGTGACAAAATGGCAAAAATGAAAGTAAATTTCCACGGACCAGACCATATTACAACAGATCATCCCAGCTAGACAAAACACAAAGGTTCGCATTGGTCTGTACTCGCTAACGCTTGTAGCGTGAGCATGTGTAGAACATGTGTGAAAACGTTGACGTTTCTCTGTATGAGCAAGTTGAGCCATAGCATGCTGCCAAACACAATAAATTTAACCAGGATAGTTTTAAGCAGGCGAGATAAACATATTACAAACTATACTTAATCAGTGCTGACGTCACAGATCAGTGGCGACACAGCGTTTTTTTCCAATGCCCCCAAGATCAGTGCTTTTCACAAATTTTCAGCCAATATTCACTTCACATACTAAACAGTATTGAGTGCCAAATAACTAGGCTTATCACTAGTTGTATGAATCGTGGCTGATCATAGCGTCTTACAAGAAACGTGGTCAGCTTGCTACGCAGCTAAAGCGTCGTGTCGCTTGAGACAGGTGAGGCTCGATTACTAGCTGCGTGGTAATGATTTGGGTCCAATGCGAGGTTGTGGGCTGCTGCTGGCTGCACTTATGTCGTGAGAAGCTGACTGGCTAGAAGTACGTAGCTAATTGTCAGTTTTGTGAGATAATAACGTTAAAAGGCCTGCCGATCTGGGACGGTTGTTGGTTGTGTATTCCTGAACTGTAGCTTCGGAAGTAAACGGAAGTCTTTGGAGCAACACATGCCAAGGATTCGTCCAGGACTTCCTGCTGCTGAGAGGAACAGTGGCTTTGAGGTAGGAGGACGAGCATCGCTGGTGTAGGCCTTTCACATTGCGCGTTGCACCTCAGACTTAGCGTGCTGATCGGTAGACAGGCGTGAGATAAAACGTTTTTAGTCAGCATCGTATTGCATACAAAGCTAAATGAGGATGTTCGGGGTGTTCGAAAATGTTTGCATCTGTTGAAACCAATATTGCATGGGTTTTGCTCCGGATGATTGGGATCGTGTCAAGAAGCGCAAGTTCTGCACCGGCAGTGGTTATGCGAAGATGGTGAAGATCACCACCGCTTCCATTTGATTGTACTATGACGTCACAAAACCAAAAGTTATATTGCTTTAGGTGCTTGTAGAACCATTGTTTCGGTAAATGTAGGGCTAAAGAGGTGTAGTTTTGCAAAATACAATTGGTTGAGGGGGAAAGGGGGGAGGGTGCAGAAAACAAAAATGTCTGAGCCTGCACCCAAAATGCACTCAAGCAGTTTTCTTCCCCAGATTTGACGTACTTTCTTTTCAGAGTTGGGAGCAGGGCTGTAGTTTCTCAAAATTAGTTTTTGGGGCTGAACCTCCGAATGCAGGATGACCGAGAAATGATGGATAAAAATAGCAACTAGAAATATAAAACTATATCCCTGGTTAGGAGGCATAATCCCACCTCCCCTGGGCTGGTTATGTTAAGGACGCCTTCGTGTGATAATTCCATCAATTTAGTCTCGGCCACCATGCAGCGTTTGATGGCCATCAATTGACACTTAAGCGCAAATGAGCTCCTGAAACAAAAAAAATATTTGATGGACATGCCACATTGCAAATAATTTGCCTTTGTTTTTTGTTGCTTATCGCATTTATAAATGTATTGCAACGGTTTCTGATAGCTTTGACTGCAGTTGTCAGTTGAGACGGTTCCAATTTTCGTCGGTCACAGAAAAGGCAGTTTTTCACCCCTGCGTGGCATTGCCATCTTGAACTCTATGCATCTACTGCCGAGAGGGCAGTAGGCATGCAGAAGAACCAGGACTATGCAAAAAGAGAAGGAGGAAAACGGAACAGTAGCATTTGAAGCATTTGGTGCCAGCATAACCTAGAGTTTAACTTACAATATGGCTGATGAAATAAGCGTGAAAATGGCAATTAAAAAACCAAAACAAATGGGCATCAATAGGCAAAACAGGCAACAGTTGAATCGGCATGCATGTTTAAGGCATTTCAAATGTAAGCTAAATGCATATTCAATCTGAAGTGGGGGTAAGGCAATTAACATTGCTTCCACCCCCCACCTTAAAAAGTGAAAGGCCATGACCCCCTTGTCCCCCCTGTTCGATGTCAGACCACATGCACATGACCTTTTTGTCGGGCATTGTGGGGCTTTGGAAGTAGTCTGGAATTCTGATGTATATATATATATATATATATATATATATATATATATCTCTCTCTCTCTCTCTCTCTCTCTCTATATATATATATATATATATATATATACATATGACATGTCGTGGGTTTGAACTATATTTGTGATGTGTCGCAGCTTTATATTGCCATCATAGTGAGAATAAACTGTCTAAGATGTCCTCAATACATTTTTGCCCTATTTTCATGCAAATGCCTACAAGGATCTAAAAAAACGGCTGCAATTTAGTTTTGAATATAACTCTGCAATATTTCCAGGCGCTCGTCCCTGAATTCACGTACAAATCGCTAAGCACCGAAGCATTGTAGGGCTTTGGAGGCAGTCTGGAATTCTGATATATATATATATATATATATATATATATATATATATATATATATCAGAATTCCTATTCACGATGGCATGAATGCGCACATTACTGGGTAGCGTGCCCACGGATGACGCGAGGCTGTTAGTATCACATTACGCACAGAACAATTATATAGTTGGCGTACATTATTCAGTCTTTTTTGGAATGTCATAGTGGGGCCAACGTACGCCGTTCTACATCCCATTGTCTGCATTTCTGAGGATGTGTAAAGAGATGTGTGTTATTTTAACAAAATACTTGCTCTCACGAGCACGCCAGAAATGGCTGTTGTTTTGACGAAAAAATGGAAATAGCCATCTAACACAGTTGAGTACCTCACCTTTCTGCCCTAGAACTTCAGCTCACCAATACATTCCCACATTTCGGCCTTCAAAGCCATCTGCTAATGCGAGGTAGCGAGCATAACACCCGGACCATCCTCATAACGTCCGGCCAGTAGTTCGAGCAACGGGACTTTACAAGCGCCAAGACCAAGGTCAGTAGCGAAACCATCTTATTAAACCTGGCTGCTGGCGTCGTTCCAGCTGTCGTCCGAGAACAGCAAACGAAACCGTTTGCATTTCGCCATCGGCCCTCGCTTTGCCGGCGCTGACGGCGGCCGGCGGGTCCGCCCGGACGGCGTCTCCTCCCACTGCCCATAATTAGCCGACGCCGGCTGGGGGCCGCGTCAAGGCGCTGACGACACGGGCCGACGTCTGCGGCCGGCGGCGAGGCCGCGCCGCGCTGCCCTCATTCCCGCACAGGTGGACGGCGGCCCGACCTTGCCCGCCACGGACGGCACCGTTACCACCGGCGCGCACACGGTTGGACGAGCGCATGGATGGCTGATCCGCTTCGTTTGTTGCGTTGCGGGCTCCGGGGATGGCCACAGTGGAGATACCCGTCGTGTTTTGTTCACGCGCAGTACTTTTCGCGCACGTGTTATTTCAAATGACATGTTTCGTACATTTCTGATTTGAGGAAAGGCCCTTTGCATCAGTGTAATAGATACGCCAAGCTATTTAGCGGCAGACCAGATCGGCGCAATCAAACTCCGCAGATAGGCGGTTGCAAAGTTCTAATGAGAGAGTGAGATGGAACAGTGATGTTGATTGTAATGGTGATACTGGTGTCTAGATCACCAATTGCAATGTATAAAGTGCTCTTGGTTGGACGCACATCACCTGACAATATAGCAAGGCTAGCAATATAGTATGGGATATCGATATAACGATGGCATACCTTTTTACCATTGCATGCCATGGAGTCGTCGGCTTGCACGTACCTACATGCCTACCTGTTTAATCGCGGCCAGATCCAAACCAGACCATAGTTTTACTCCAGGTGAAGGCGAAAGTGCATTGTGTTACTGAAAGACAGAATTACGGAATAGCTATTGCTGATGACCATTATTTCACGCTGGTTGCTTTAGTGATGCGATAATGCGAAACCGCATATCATAGGCTGTCGATACGAAATGCCGTTCCAGTTGAGCATTGGAAACCATTGATATGGCTGCAGCCGGAGTATCATATTTAAATAAAAAATGTCTTTGACGAGATTCTCCATTGGTATGCACAGGAAAACGTAGAACACGAAAAATATGAGCGTTTGATTTACATTGCATGTCGCGATCGCCACGGCATACTATCTACCATTTCCCGTCACGATAATATGTAAGCGTCGCGAAAATGTTACGATGTAGAATTAACCAACGCGATGAAGAAAATTCTGAAGCTTACATGACGCACAGGCTAGTGCGCGAAATAAAAGCAGATTGCAGCAAACGAGCCTAGCTCCTTGAGTGCATTCGATTTTGTCCTCATCACTGATATCCACCCGTGACCCTGGGCGGTTCACGGCAAATTTTAATTCACTCTTACCTTCAAGACACAATTAGTGAAGGAGCTTGAGACCGGAAAGGAAAAACGGGCCTTTGGGAACGAAACAGCAAACATTGTCTGGAGAAAATGTGGGGAACCCACCATTTTGAAATGGTTACCAAAACCAAACATTACTGCCCATGAGTTAAGGCGCAAGACTACCCTTCAGCAGATATGACCATCAGTTGGTGTAAATTGCGAAACACCCTATATGTGGGCATCCATTGCCAGTGATCAATTCTTTTGACACAAAAAAGCTACCAGAGCTTTTGTAACGACTACGAGTTGATGGGTTCAGTAAAGACACAGCTAACATTTCGGTCTTGTATATTCTATCAGCATATCCTAAACCATAGTTCTTGAAAATGAACACCACTATTAAGCTGATTTAAGCCTTCCCTGGAGGACACATTGCTTTCTCACCTAGCATACTAGTGCCTAGGGTATTTCTGTAGTTAAGGCTGCTTCTATGCTATCCTAAAAGACTATCCTAAGGCTACCCTGTTAAGGCTACCCTAAGAATACTTAGAATACTACTGTCACCACTAAAAACACTGCTATCGAACACTAGTGAAAATCATATGCTATCGATTAGTGTTCAACGACCAGATTGTCATTTGATACGTACTTGCCCTGTTCCATTTACTTGAGGTTGGAGAACACTTAACGTCCCCAGAACCCACCGGGCGAACGGGGCCGGTTCAAACGACGAGAGAGCCCTGGATCTTGCTGCTGAACGAGTGTGAGTTGGTGACATACAGATCACTGACATCGTCACAGGGACCTCCAAAAACACAAATTTCGATAATTCTTCTAAATCCAATGTAAATTTAACTTCTTCGAAAAAATATGACTTAATGAACCTGAGCCAGGTAACTCGAAACGCCGCCGCGTCCAGTGCCATATCCAAAGGGGCTTCAGGGGCATGCCCCCTGCCCCCTGAAAGTGGTGAGGGTGTACTCAGGACAAAAAATCCCCATATTGCGAAAGCGGCAGTCCAGCTGTTCCAAATTGTTTTGTTTGATCACGAAATGCTTTCAACGTGTAGGCGGCTTACGTCGGCCTGACGGGACTAGGATAGCCGGAACTCAAGTTGGCGTGCTATTAGATGGCCCCACATAGTTTTATTCTTGAGGCAAGATTGCATACCAATACATCCTGCAAAACATGAAAGGAGCTTGAAAAGCAAGTTGAAATATTTTGGCGGAAGGCCAGTTTGATGTGCCCAATGACAATCTGCTCTTTCAACTAGGCCCTCATGACCTCATGTCGCACGCTGGGGCCGGTGAGCCAGCCGCCACGCTGAGCGACCATGGCAACTTTCGTGGCAGAATCGAAAGCAAGAATTTGCATTTCATGGGCAGGCTTATGACGTCATTTTATGACCCAACCACTCACGTCATGCCTGCTTCAGGTAACGCAGGCAATAGAAACCAAGAACTCCTGTTTATGAAATGCCCTCAGAAACGCAAACAATAGAGTCAATGCAACGATATTGTGGAATCGATGGAAATAATATGGGTATGCTCTGAAAACCAAGCGACTCTGCTGGCGTGACTGATGTTAACCATTCCTTTAGTCATGCTTCTTCTTTTATGTCCTGAGTTTGGCAAACAACTCTGACTGGTGGGGTCCGGCCTGTGTTTCCTGCAGATTTTTGAAGGCGTGCAGGGCCGGGTGGTCGGTCGTCACACGTCCAGTGCACACACATACAGCTGGCTTTAGACGCCAGTGTAAAACCATCAGCTGCAGGTCATTCAGCCATCAGACATTAGCTCTTCAGGTGTTGGCTTACTCCGAGTGAAGATATCAGGTCACCCATGGTCGGTTGACGACAGTGTCCATTCATTTTTGTGCGTCTTAAATCATCCTTGAATTTGTTATCTGTCACACGGTCCTACGCAGCATTTGATGACCAGCTGCTGTGTGAAAAGCCCGCGGAATGAGTCTGTGCCCCGGCGCGAAGAAATGCTATCAATAAGGCATTTTGAAACGCCGAGAACGAGCTCAGGCAGGCACAAACGAGCAGGGGAAGGCAGCGACTACAGAAGAAGAAGAAAAATGGCGATCGCATCGACAGCCGCATCGTGCATCTCAACGGCAGCAAAGTCTCTAATGAAAGGAACTTGCGTTGCGCTGAATAAAAAAAGGCAATACATAAACATGGCACGCAAATCTCAACAAACACGCGCACAGTCATAGAATGTCCTCCAAAAACCTGGAAACGCCTGTGACAAATGCAAGCAAGTCTAATGGGCCATTGTTTGGGCAGTAAAACGTTAGCACAACGCCCAAACGGCCTCGGCTCAATTCGCAACCCCGGTTCAATTTTCAAACGTAAACAGCTAGACGCATTTGCTTTTTTTTTTACAAAACCTTGTTGGATGGGGCCGATAACGGCATTCTTTGGCACTGGCGACCAGCGCCATGCGACCGCGTCACCCAACGGGCCGTCATGTACGGGCCAGGTGCAGCGACGGACTCAGCACCGTTCGCCGCATCAAGGTCACTTCATGCGACATGTCCCGACATCACTCGATGAGTGCTGTAACCCCGAGCACGATCACCGAGTGTTGTAACCCTGAGCACGATCACCGAGTGCTGTAACCCTGAGCACGATTTTCGAGAACTCTTACCTTGAACATCTTCACAAATTGCTGGTAGCCTTCACACACTTGTCACAGAGACTTGCAATGGGAGCGTTTCTAAACGAGCCGAGCACCATCGCACAGTGGCGCATTGACGCAGTGACACCACCGCACAGTGACGCAGCAATACAGCAACATCATCACACAGTGGCGCAGTAACACAGGAACATCATCACACACTAACACCATCGCACAGTGGCGCAGTGACGCAGTAACACCATCACAGTGGTGCAATAACACAGCAACACCATCACACAGTGGCACAGTAATGCAGTAACACCATCACATAGTGGCGCCGCAACGCCGTAACACCATCACATAGTTGCGTAGTAACACCACCACACAGTGGCGCAGTAACACAGTAACACCATGACACAGTGGCACAATAACGCTGTAACGCCATCACACAGTGGCACAGTAACGCAGTAACACCATCACATAGTGGTGCAGTAACATAGTAACACCATCGCACAGTGACGCAGTACCATAGCAACACCATCGTACAGTGGCGCAGAAACACAGTAACACCGTCACGGTAACACCGTCACACAGTGGCACAGTAACACAGTAACACCATCACATAGCGACGCAGTAACACAGAAACACTATTACATGGTGGCGCAGTAACACAGTAACAACACCACAAGTGACGCAGTAACGCAGTAACACCATCCCATAGTAGTGCAGTAACACGGTAACGCCATCGCACAGTGAAGCAGTAACGCACTAACACCATCACACAGTGACGCAATAACGCAGTAACACTATCACACAGTGGCGCAGTAACACCGTAGCGCCATCGCACAGTAACGCAGTAACGAAGTATCACCATTACACAGTGGCGCAGTACCATAGTAACGCCATCGCACGTGGCGCAGGGAGCAGAGACTCGCACCGAACAGCTGACTCCGGGATCGATCGCGGGAGACAAGCGTGTATACACGCGTGGGTTCGGTTCGGGAACTCCCGACTGCCTGTTGTACAAACGGAGCATAGATCGAGAGACAGGTGCAGCAACACGCTCATCACATTAAATACCGGGGGCTAACTCACCGTAAACAGCTCACAGTCGCGTTGCCTTCCTCAAACTTCACCTTCGGTGTTCAGGTGCAGCCTTGCTGTTGGCTGATGTATAAAGTGGCGAGGCGAGATGTGTGGCTTAGGTGTAATGCAGAGATCATTCCTTTAGACGGAGGAGGTGAAACAGGCATCCCTTCAGGCAAAAGAGAAAGAGGCCTCGACATCGGATCGAGGCCGCACCAGGATGCACGAATCAAGGTCTCGAGAAGTCGCTTGGGAATCAGGTTAAAGTGGCTTGATCATAGTTCCCGTGATTATCAGTGAAGGCTGCATTGCTAGTAATTGAGCGGACCCTACCTCTCAACAACCGCGGAGGATCTCAAACTGAGCCGATGGAGAACAGGAGTACGCGGTTACCGGGTCGATGAGGCGAGGCATTCACCATCTCGGTGAGCACCTTGAGCCTGCGTAATCAAGTAAGGCGGAAACAACAGTGAAAACATTGCACTAGGCTTACAGGAATTCTGTTCGTTGACGACGCGATGTTTATAGATTCAGAACAAAGGGTAATGAACCATTCTTTTGCTCAGTTCATTGACAAAGGTTTGCCACACGTTGATACAAAATTGCCACGGTGTATCACCAAGAAACGAGGTCCAATAGAGGCTGCAAATGGGTGCGATTCATGATGATGAAGATTCGTGATGCAGTTTTGTGTCATACATGGCTACTCTCGAATAATCGTGACGTACAGGGAACGTTTGCGTCACTGGCCATCGGTACACAGATTCAGATGTCATTTGATGTTTGTTGTCTCAAAAGTATGATCCATGCACCATTTTTTCTATTCGGTCCAATGGCAAGGTTCCCGTCATATATTGACACAAAATTGCATTGGTGGATAAGTAACAAACGAAATGCAATAGAAGCCGTAAACAGACAACAAATAAGGAATTCATAATCCCATTTGGTTTCTACATATTGGCGTCCTTGAACCGTCATGAGGCACAGGAAACGCTTGCGCTGCTGGCCGTTGACACACCCAAAGTGGGTGCCTGGTTCACATGCGTACTGTTTACAAGCGTGTGGTTCCCACCGGGGTAGCACTCACCCGAAAGGCGGCTAGCGACTAATGGGCGCAGCTGGCCTCCGGAGATGGTCAGCACCAGGATTCAGTACAGAGCGTTAGTGACGACAGAGGGGTGGATGGAGTTGGAAGATCGCCTTGGGTTCGTCCAGGTCAGAGCGTTTTCGGGTAGCAATGACCGTTTGAAGGGAATGTGTCACATTTCAGGGTAGTGAAGCAAACATCAGATATAACGAAACAAGCTCACTCACAACTATTGGTATACTTTTTAAGTGGAAAACACTGCTCTAAACAACACAATACTCTGTTCAGTAAAAATGCTCTTCAATGCGCCATGGTTTGATAACGTTATCGTACCTTGCACAACATTGATTGAGAACCAATTGACTGACCGTTATATCTGGAAATCGCCCCCACGAACGCCAGATATGAGCGCCTCGACAATTCTTTTTTTGTCCTTATTGTCGCATGGCTTATGGAGTGACATGATTTGAACGGCGTTAGCATAACGTCGTGAATGCCAAGGTGACTGAAATACTCTCCCCGATATACCTTTACCCACTGCCACGGGCGGGTAGCTCAAAAACTAGAGGAGCTTATGTGTTAAGAAGGGCAGGGTTGTGAACTGCACCGAGAGGTCTTTAAGATAGCCATTTGAGTTCAAAATCCCATACAAATGTGGAACACTCGCTTTGAGCGCAATTGGAGGGCGGTGAGAGACGGTGCGATACTACATCCATCTGGCGAACTGCGCCACCCAGCCTGGCTCCACCCAGGCGCTCGTGTTTGGCTGATGTGCCGGCACCCGGGCAGGGCTCCTGTCCGAAAGGTACCGGCAAGTGGCTGGCGGCCGCGCTGAGCCCGCAGGGACGGCGCCCTGCGAGGATCCAGAATGAAACGGCGAGGGAGGTAAGAAGGGTGGACGAAGATTGGAAGCATGCAGAGAAGACGACATTTTTGTCGACATTTAGGTTATGTAACCTGTATGTCCGATTCATTATCGGATGTGAAGGGTTTCTTGAAGCCTACATTTTAGGCGGCATAATTGTCTAAGGTTTTTGCCATCAAAAGATGATGACAACTGAGGCGAAATGAGATTAAAGTGTGCCTGACTGTCCTCATATCGAAATGGGTCATTCAAAGTTGCTTGACGGACAATTCAGCACGTGATTGCCTCAAATTTCCCAGAATCAAATGGTCAAAATTGCCTACAATTTGACAGATATCTTCGAACCATCTCCACATCTTCGGCCAAAGACATACTTTAAAAGAGATGCGTTTATCGTTTCAGCTGTAATTGGTATAATTTTTATCAATGTGCGTGTGTGTACCATGAGACAACATTTTCAGCCCCCACCTAGTTACCTGTTGCCCAAGGTGCGCGCTGGTAGTAGACCATCATTCGGTGATAGAAGGATAAGATAACATGAGTGCAGGACGACGTTGAGACCCAACAGGAATGATACGGTTACAAAATCATTTCCTGAAGCAATTCACTGACGTTAATAATACTTAAACGTTGCTGATCCGATGCTATATGGTGCTGATGAGCTGACGGGTGTCATCGGTGTAGGACTGACACGCACCCAGGTGGCCAGGCTCCTAGGTCATGACCTTGGGGTCAAATAAAGTCGAACAAGGTCAAACTCCAGATTGGTGTCTCAAGTGCTCCAGGCCTCCCTATAGAGCCGCCGTGAGGCCAGATACCTGTTCTAAGCAAAAGGTCAATGAGGTCAGTAATCTTTCTTGACGTTTATAAGGAAGAGGTGAGCAAATATCTGCAAGATTGCTCCTGTTTGCCATTCGAACAAGCGTCAGGGATTACATTAGGTGGTATGTTCCTAACAGCAAAACGTTGAGCTGGATCGTTGTAGGTTAGTAGACTTCTCTGACCTTTACAACATCCATGGAGCATGGCTGTTGTAGTCTCTGTCACTCATTCTTTCAAGCCCAGCACCAGAAACTGCCTTATAAGACCAAGCTCTATAAGACCAAGAGCTCCTATAAGACCATAAGAAACTGCCCTATAAGACCAAGCTCTTGAGTAAAAGGCAGGTTGGTTTTAGCCTCGTTCTGGTCTTCATTCCTGAGCCTAGGTCAATGAAAGTGGTTGAAATTCTAAATTCAATTGGTCTATTGCCTAAGAAACAATCTCAGATATACTTGGTTTCGTCTAGCGCTCCGTTGTTCCATCAAGGTGAGCGATTCCGTAGAAATGCCCTTCGCCGATAGCCACGGCCTGACTTTGAACTGCCATAGGTAGGTGATCTTACAAGTGACTTACATCTATTTTTTGGATCATAAGCTCCGCTATTCAGTTCTTTACAGCTATGAGAACTTTGGCGAGGCTATGCCACGCCGTTCGGAAGTCATTCCAGAAAAACCTTGGGGGGATCAGTTTGACCCCCCCCCCCATCCACCCGAGCTCGTGTTAAAGGACACCAGTATCACTTAGGACACAAACACGAGAACAGTGTTCATCAAGACTTATAATACAAACCTGCATACACTTTGAGCGCTGGCTCTTATTCGACTCGTCCAGTGGGTGCACGCAGGTGATAGATACGTTTATAACGCCATCTGCTAAAACACCTGATCAGCCATACAGCTTATGTTTTGTTTAGTTGGGCGCAAAATGGCCCAAGAAGTCGGCGCGCCCTAAAACCCCAATCATCATCATGTTTTGTTTAGGGCTTCCTAAAACCCAAGTATGCATCAAGTTAGAAGTTTCGGCCAGTGTAACATGCCGCGAAGTCCTTGAAAGTTGTGGGCGAGCTTTCGGCCATCATTTCCCTATGTCTGGCCTAAACACGGAGAACACAGCAATTTACGAGCAATGGGTAGCCGCCGTTCATGATGCACATACGTTAGGACTCACTGGAGTCTGCGTTAACCACTGCGAGCTTGGGAAACCAGAGGTACGGGGTTCGATTCCCCGCGGTGCCCGCCCTTCCTGCCAGGGTGAGAGGCAGGCGACGCTATACAGCCCATGCAGCTGAGTGCGTCGTAAAGCCCCAGTGACACGCACAGGGCTGATTGGACATAGTATGCCGTAAAGAAACGCTCGGTATTCTAGCCCTTTGCATTGTATCCAATGACCAAGGGTGTCCCAGAATGTGGTCCCAGTGGGCAAGGAATTGAACAAAGGTATGCTAAACCGTACTTAACTAAAAAATGACAGATGTCCTCGGTAATACAGACACCATTTACCATAGGCCTCGCCGATAGCATCATGTGGCCCTGAGATATGGCTCACTTGAAGGTCATCTTTTGAAGAATGGTGAAACTCGCCTCCTGGCTCACAGTCCCAATCAGTTTTTATATTTTGGCCTAGCTATCATCATTTGTTGCGCTTTTTGTCGGCGTTTCCTGTGAGGTTAGGAATCGCTCGAGAGCCCCATCTCATGAATTGCTTCTAGAGGGTTGCTGTGCCACTGCTGCTTCACGACCGCACAGCAGCCACGGCTAGCTCTGCGGAGCCCTCGCCTGGCAGCTAGGAGCCCTCGTGGAGGCAGTGTGTGGCTACCCATGTGGCACGTGATTGGCAGGCCTCACCCGCAGCTGGATCAGGCAGGTCGGTGGCGGTGTAATATACTGATGAGGAAACCCCGAGGAAAATGGGATGGTGAGCTGGACAGGCGAATACGTGCGGCGTGTGGACATGTGTAAGAGGGCTCGTTACGCAACGGGCATGCTTTTGCGATCCACTGTGACAACGTCAATATATTCGACCGCAGTCAACACAAGCTGAGATGAGAAAGATGGCACACATGCGTAGATAAGTGGATTCTTCACAGCAAAAGCCAAGTAATATGTTAAGATGAATTGTGACGTAATATCAAAAGTCAGAAGCCAGGATCCACAGCATCAAGATCAACAATTAAACATTCTACGAGGCTGACAAAGAGATAGGTGGAGTACCGAGGGGCGGAAGGACTTGCTCCTTAATTGTATTGCAACATATTTTGTCCCTCCTTTTTTGGCAAGTGAACTGAGCACTTATCACCGGAGCTGGGGCGTGCCTTTTCCCACGCCGATTACATATGCCCCACTTTGTCACTCGTGTTCGTCTTTGTCCAGCGTCGTCGGCAACGCGATTCAAACCCGTCGCACTCACCACTGAACAAAGCGGCATACAACGAGAATGCTCAACACAGTCGCATAGGGAACAAGACAAGCCGCCGGAGTTTCCGCACTGGACCCAAGCACTTCATCCCACTGCCCATCGTACGCAATGTATTTATTGACACAGTTCTCCACTACCGACAGCGGTCCGGCGCAATCCAGCACCACCTGGTGGAAGTTGCGCAAGTCAAACTTTTGCCCCAGCCGCTTGATGGCTCTGGCACGGAGCTCTTTCAGACGTAGCTCCCCCACCTTATACGCAGTGGCTTGGCCTGGCCAAGTGACGTAGCGTCGGACCTCATTCTGTGAAAACGATAAATGCCATTATGACACTCCTTAGAAATTTCACTGGAATGGCACGGTCTGGCTACAGCGGGACCGATTGGCGTTCGCAGCACCACGAACTGCTAACGAGGCACTGGAATGTCTATCTCTTGCGTTACTGTAGCTGTTAAGGGCAATCTCGAGGCTGAGTAGATGAGATATGCGATCCAGTCAGTCAACACACACTCGTTCACGCACTGGTGCTTGGCGCCCAGTGTATGCTGCAGCGGCAATCAACCTAAGTGTTATTTGTCTTGATTGCCACTGTTGTTGCTGTTGCATTGATTGCGGCCGATCGTTTCGATAAACGTTGCACCGCTGGACACAGGTGTTCTGGCTTCTAAAGATTGCGAACACGCCTGTTTAAAACTGCAACATAAATGTAATACTTTGTCAATATTTCAAAGCTTTTTCACGGGTCCATTGAACATCCGATAGACGTCCGCACGCAAACATGTGTTGGCAATGCCAACACCAAATGCTGACCCCGCGTCGATCAGCCCTATTGAACATTGAACAGCGCCCACGTGGGCACAGTATGAATACAGGGCCGTCGTCCCGGCAGAGTGCCACCCTTTTCCGCGATCGCTGCCACAGTGCTACTGGACAGGGATCCTGCACTTAAGCTGTCCATGGCTCACCTCTAACCGCTCGCGAGGCGATGCCGTATGCTCCAGCATGTAATTGAGCGCCATCTCTTGAGTCCAGTTGAAAGCGTGGAGTCCAGTGTCGACGACAAGGCGGCAAGCGCGTAGAATCTCCAGACTGTAGCCGCCATACCTGACGTAGTCACACAAAAATAGCACGTGCATCACTTGTATGCGTTGCTTTTTAATTTGCCCTTTCAAATGTGCGTCCAAGTCACCATAGAAAGTGTTTGTGTGCATCAAAGCCAAGACGAGCCTACTACATCGTTCTCATGCAAATTAAAATTGCACAGACCGATTACCCATCTTGTCAAACACGAAGCTACAGCCGTCATTTACGCATTTTGGGTCTGTTCTTCTGTCAGCTATCCTGGGATGACAGTTCCTCGGCCCATGAGCTGCACACCCTTCACCCCAGAGGCCGCCCGCGCCTCAGTCCAGCCTCCGTCCACCCCTCACCCGAGCCTCCGTTCACCTCTCCGCTCCAGCCGGCGTGGCTGACCCGGCGCGCAGAGTGGGACCCCAGGCCCAGTCACTAACCTCTCGATGGGGTGGCCGTCGTACAGGGTCAGGGCCTCGCCCAGCGACTCGGCATACAGTGCCCAGCCCTCGACGAGGGCCGTGTTGGAAAGCAGACGAGAGGGCGACATGCTAGTCTCGCCGGCGTCGCCGTGGGCGCGCCGAAACCGCGGCAAACCTGCAACACGGTCACACGACCGGCGGTGACCGCTGCCACGCGGGAGCGCGGCTGCCAGGCAGCGTGCGGCTCTGGCAGTTGATAACAAACGATTGGGTGACCCATGGTGCTCGTGCAGTGCTGTTGATTGAGGGCATGAGGCTGGGTGGTACGTGGCGCCTGGCACTATGTATGCCTGGCACTCATTTTCTCTGCCTCGCTCATTGTCGCTGCTCGATTGTTCTATTGCTCGCAGTGTGTTTCGGCGTTCCGTCTGGTTGTAACAGCCTGAACTACACGTGTGTGCCATTCTTCCCCTTTATCTCTCGGGTTAGGCCTAACTCTCCGTGTACGCATCAGTGTGATATTCGAGGAGTTGCACACAAAAAATGACGCCTGTTTCTTCTTTCCTACCTTTGCTGTACACTTTTCAGTTTGTTTCTGGTGCTCTATATGGACCAATGTTTGGCTCAGGAGTAGTTAACATTTTGCCCACCGGCCACTGATGCTGTCCTTCTGTGGTCGCTATGACCACGGGTGGTCGAGATAACGGCCTAGTTTCCAACTGCACTTTTCATATTCGATGGTTTACAAATATCATGTCTCACTCAAACGAATAGGGAATCAAAGTTATATACAACAGTAGCAATGTCGCGAGCAGCCCTGTCTCATACTCAACCTGCATTCCAATAAGTACATTTATCAGCGCACAACGTTGAAAAGAGCTGCGCTCTTTGTCGGTGGCAAGTGCATAGCACCATAGCCAGTGCCTGCAAGTCCATCCGAGGCGTGACCAGTCTCACCGTTGTTCTGTTTGAGGGCGGAGAAGTAGAGGTGGTGGCCCGGGTTGGCCTCGTGCAGGGCCAGAGCCATCATCTCGTATTTGGGCGTCTTGTCAAACAGGTTAACGTTGACCTGGAATCTGCCTGGCAGCGAGCCGTCGAACGCTGGAGGCCGGTATGACGCGAAAATTGCCTTCTTTTGGCTGATTGGCTTCATCTCCACGCTGGTGGAAAGTAAGCCGCGAAGATGAATTGCATGGGGTGAACAACGACTGTTTTGGACGTGGATGGGGAACATATGAAGAATATCGCTGCAAATATGTCCGTTTGTCACAGAGACTAAACATTGTCCGTCGAGTATTCCCATCGACCCCTAACAGCGACAGCCTTCTGCAAAAAGCACCGCAGTGCTGGTTTAAAGACAGCACCTTGCAAGGTAATGCCTGCCATCATTTCGTCTAAAGTGTCACAGAACTTTTAACACATGAGGAATCATACCCAGGATTTTTCAGCTCAATTTACGAAGTTGGATTGTCCTTTCGACCAGAGCTTCGAGAACCTTATCAGCACTGCTAGAAGCATGACATGCGCAAACGTTGATTAGGCCTGATGAGACGCCTTGCGCAGCTCGGGATGAGCTGGGGACACAAACCTTACTGCTCTCACTACGTGGGTAATGCAGGAACATGAGAAAATAGATGCCGTCGCCTTTTTGGCACCCAGTGTCACACACACACCAATGAGCTCTATAAATGCTGGGATATTCACAATGTAACACACAGATTAACGGCGATGGCAAGCACCTGCGCGCAAATTCACAAAAAAACTGCATGTAAAATATTGACAAGCTGCAAGCATCGTCAGACCTGAGAATTGCACTTAACAAAATCAACCACTTTGCAAAGGCTCGCGGTTTTAATTAGGGTTGAAAAACCCTTCCGATTGAACGGATATGATTGGCAACAAAAAGCGGAACTTTTGCGAGCCATTTGATGACAAAATCGCAAAAATAATTACAAGAGACAAGACCATATTACGACAGACCATCCCAGCTACACGCATCTCAAACTTGGTACTGGTCTGTACTCACTGAAGCTTGCAGCGTGAGCATGTGTAGAGCACATGTCGAAACATTGACGTTTCGCTGTATAAGCAAGTTGAGCCACAATATGTTGCCAAAGGTGGCAGCTTTAATCAGGATAGTTTTTAGCAGGCGGCAGAAATATACTACGAACCTACTACAACCGTGCTGACGTCACAGGACAATGGTGCCAGAGCTTTTCCAATGCCCCCCAGATCAGTGCTTTTTACGGATTTTTCAGCCAAGATTCAAGTTACAAACTAACCTGCATAAAATACAAAATTACTAGCCCCATTACTGGTCGTGAGGCTAGTAATCACTAGCGTCATTACTAGTCAAAATTACTAACCTCATTACCTGGCCGTGACTGACCATAGCAGCTTGCGACAAACGTGATCAGTTAGCTTCGTAGCGTTTTCAAGCGTCGTGCCACTTAAGACAGATAGGCTCGAATGCTTGCCGCGCGGTAGTGCGTTGGGTCCAGAGCAAAGGATGTGGGCTTCTTTTGGTTGTGTTCACGTCAGAAGGTGACTAGCCAGAGGGGCGTAGCTAATCGTCAGGTTTTCAGGTGCTGTGCCCCAGGTGACAATTTGGCTACTGGTGACAATTTAGACGGTGTCAAATTTCGTCGGTGACAGAAAGGGACTTTTCTACCCTGCTTTTACTAAGCATGGTCAAAGTGTCGCGAAGTACTCATTGGATGAATATTGGCAACGATCATGGTCAGAAATAAGCTTAATTTCCATCGGCTGGGTCATAACGCATCCTCTGTACACAGTCACCAACCCGCGCCTTTGCCAACACAATAGTCCGTTTTTGTCCTCCATCAGTAACAGTCAAATCCATGGCGCTGCCACACTAAACGACCAGATATTCCCGCCCCACGCTCTTCGAATTTCTCACGATCTAAACTATTAAATTTCCGTCTACATTGAATGGGGAGGTGAAATCGTGGCAACAGTGCAGCGCTGCAAAATTGCACTACCTGATCAAACAACTTATGTTTCAAATGACTCAAAAATATTAGAGCACCACCTTGCAAGAATAAAGCTACTAAACTGAGACATTTCATGACGGGGCAATCAGAAGCTACGACGATATAAGCCAGCACCAGCTTGTCTGGGCGGGTCACTACAGCCACAAGATCTTCGTTTAGACACGACCTTAAGACTTGCTCGTTCTGTGTCACCGCTGGAAATCATGGCAATGTGATATCGAGTTAAGCCTTGCTATACGGCTCGGTTGGCAATCAGGCCTCACCGATTCATACCAGGCCAGTCATTTCGCTTACATGACGTCATCGACTGGCAGTTCCCAGACGACAGCAGGCAGGTGTTGTTGTATGCGGTTCTGAATCATGTCCGTGAAGCCTGCCATTAGTGCCTCGGGACTGCTGTGGTAGTTGGATGGGTCGCTTCGCAGCTGCTCCGAAAACGAACTAGTGTTGGCACCACGGAATCCCTGACTGGTGGCTATCTGAAACACCCGGCACGCATAAGCTTTATGCGTTTTAGCGTCCTTCTGCATGTAGGCGTGAAGAAATGAAAAATTGAAAACATCAAAATGTCAGGTAGAACCACATCCACCATGTGGTTGTAGCGACTTGTTTCCTTCACTTGGCGACAGCACAACCCGCTTCTATCTACTTCAAAATGCGAGGAGGCAGCGATGCGTATCAACGTGTGATCGTGCGTACCTTTTTCATTTCGCCCTCAATCCTTTCCACTTCATCCAAGCCCATCTGATGGATCTCCTCCGCCGTGAGTTTTGTCGAGGTGTGATACCGGAGACACGCCTCGTAGAACGCCGGCCCGTTGGGCAGTGACGTCACAGCTACCTCCTCCCTGGTGTTCGGCAGGTATTCCGACTCAACAAAGTCCGCTGAAAAGAAATGCACTTCGTGTGTAGTTCTGGTGGGGGCAGCATTCGTCGCCAACCCGGGGTATTTTGAACAGTTTTGTGCGGCAGTTGGTTAATTCGTGGAATGTTGCTTTCCGATCGGTGTTGACCGCTACTGAATGAAAAGACTCACTGATCGCCTTTGAAACCCGGGATGCGTCTATGCAGCAATTATGCATAAACGTGTCGTAATAACTGGAACATACCGTTGCCAATGAGAAATGGACTAGCTGTAAGGTGTTGTTCCCAGTTGAAATATGCGGAAGGCAGCTTCCCGTATTGCCATCACCAATGCCAGTTAGCTGTGAAAAAAGCAAAAGGCCAAGACGTCCCACTCCGTCAGTTGCCTCGTAATACCTAGCTTCAGCAGATGACCGATAACTTCAATTTGGACAGCCTGCCGCCCTTTCATCTGCAGCTCAGAACGGACCGGATCCCGAATTTCTTCAGGCATCTTCAGGAACGGCGCGAAGTAGCTGGAGTCGTCAAGGGAGACGTTCTGTGCGCGCAGTTGTGCTGGCAGTGTCTCCTGGTGGAGCGAAACAGCATGGTTGGTGCTTGGAACGACTCAGAAAGAGCGCGCTGGTTGGTACTTGGAGCGGCTGAGAACTTGGGTAGAGTAGAGCGCATTTCCGTGCAGGGCTGGAAGGATATGCTTCATTCGTAGCTTCGTTGTCTGGGCAGCCCACTTAGCCTGAGTGATCATCGCATGTCAAACAATACAAAGAGAAGGGATAGACCTCCAAGTGCAGCACCGGCCAGAACGGGAATCAGACGAGTCCGCACATGGCAGGCCCCAGGATCACATTCCATACCGCTTATGGAATTTATGACATGCATTGATACGTGCGTTATTGGGTGCTCGGAGCTAGAAATTCCAGACAGACACACACATCACAATAAAATGTGCCCTTTTCGTTTTTTCATCGCAACTGCTAAAGCTGTACCCCTCGCCTCTTCTGTGAAATACTACTTACTTCCCTGATAGTAATGACGTCATTGTCATCATCTAGCGTACCTTGGTTTATCCCAGTTTGATACAACACATTGCTGATGCAGCTCCAGAAGCACTGATGTATTCACGTGTCTAACATAGTTCGTTCGAAAAAGATTTAAGACGCGGACCTAATCACTTGTGCCCCGAAGTTGAATTGTAACGCATGGGTACTCGTACGTTGCAAGTTCATACACTTCTGCTATTATTGCCCATGTTTTTACGTTGCGAATGTATGTTTGTCATTCGAACGCTAGCATTTATTATTCCTATTGCGGGAAGAAATGACATCCAACACTGTGCGTGATTTATGATCGCACATGCAGCAAAAGTGGCATTTTCACCCAAAAAGAACTGAAAAATGGGGCCTGCAAAATCTGCGCCTCCTGTGGCGTACTGTTGACTTTCGCTTTGCCTGTCTCGTTAATCGATTTGCTGTCGATTTAGTCTTTGGAGGTAAAGTCGCTCGAAGTGCAGACTATTGACTGCCGGAGTTAGTCGTTTTCCGTCGCTCGGTCGGTGCAAGGGACGCCACTGCGGAGGTTGGGACCTACCCAGCCCAAAGCACGAATAAGGGCGCGGGTCCGGTCCTTGGGTGGCAGCGAATGAGTGAGCACAGGTTTCTAGGATGTGGCGAAGGCAGGTGAATGCGATCTGCGCACAACCGGAATTTCACCTTTTCCATCGCGTTTGTAAGTTCAGTATATATTATGACAACATGTCTAGGCTTATTGCCCGAAAGTTGCAATTTGATATGCATTATAAGCACAACTATCACTAAACCATAGACATTCGGCGATTTTTACCAGCTTCAATGCTTATATATCTAATTAGCCAGCTACATATGTATCAGGCACGCTCACTCAAAAACGAAGGCCAAAAAAGGTCTTGCAGGAACAATTGCTATCCAATGAGTGGTGACGTCATGTACCTACTTATTTTGGATTATTTGCCTGTGCTATACAGCCGCAATGCTACGAGTTGGCGCACACAATATTATGCATGCTATGTCGTGCGATGCAATTTTTTTTGCGTGGTGAATGATTTGTTAGTGAATTACATTTTAAGGACATGCTCTGCTGCATGCGAGTGTGAAATCAGCTTTAGGTGAGGTCTGAGTTAAATCTTATCTGTAGATACCAGCCACCTGGGGAAGGGTTGTACATAATCACGTCTAAAACAGCACAGATCTGATATAAAGGAAGGATTATCATAGATTGTTCGGCGCCGATTTGCCTTTGGTGGCACTCCTCCCCATCCTCTTCCCACAGAGATCAGCAACGACTGCGCAGATAACATCATAAAATAGCTATCTAAATTCCCCAGGCGCTTTTGAAAAGAGGCTTCTGACAACTCTCCCTCCGAATCATTCATGCAAAAGACAGTGTTATTAACTGCTTATGCACCTGGAAGGCACGTGAATGCGGCAAACTGGGACTATGTCACAAATTAAGAGAAAGCATTTGTTTGACGGTGGCGGCCGATGACAAATATTTCCACTCTTTCAGTTAGCGATCATTTTTGTCAACGCCATAACTTCAGCGGCGTTTGCACGGGAGCCTTCGCCGATGAATGGCGTATAATGGCAACTAATGTTGAATGTTTGGCCCCGAACCTAAACTAATACACCGGCACTCTTCAAGAGTGACGAACAGATCCTAAGTGGCCAAACACTTGAAGCAATGGTCAACAACCCTTTTTCACATTGTTGCAGGATGCCGCATAGAAAGCATACATAAATGTTTTTACATGTGCGCGTCTTACCCAAGATCACAGAATAGCATATGACTTCACAGCTCTATGCATTAATCCTCACCCTGATAATAGGAGGACGATGAGCCCCCCCCCCCCCCAAAAAAAAAGCTTGTGAGAAGATCTCTCTGAAACGTGTCGAATGTTTCGGCATCCTTTGGATATTCGCTGTGTTTGTTTTGACGTCTAAAATGTTCCTCTGTTAATCTGGTTTCTGAAAAGCATAGTTTTTGTGGGAATAGTGCACGGTGATCCACGGCTGGCGCGGGCGCGTGGTGACAACCGACGGATCCTCGGTGGCGCGGGCGAGTGGTGACAACCGACGGATCCTCGGTGACGCGGGCGCGTGGTGACAACCGACGGATCCTCGGTGGCGCGGGCGAGTGGTGACAACCGACGGACCATCGGTGACGCAGGCGGGTGGTGACAACCGAGGGATCCTCGGTGGCGCGGGCGAGTGGTGACAACCGACGGGTCCTCCGTGGCGCACAGCGGCCGACAATGCTTTCGTAACTTCCAAATGCCGTTGCATACAAATACATAGGTTAGTTCTTGAAAAACTGGTGGTACGTTTAAATTGTAGCAGCGACATGAATAGACGGGCATTGTCAACCGGGACTTGGGGGCGCGGGTTCCATGCTTATTACATCAAACGGACGCAGTGCCCACTTTAATACCTTCGAAAGCCGACTAGTCGATCGCACGATCTAACAACCGAATGCAATGGACGGACAAAAACTCCCCACATGGTAAAAATCTTTGCAGATTATTGGTGACTGAGTCGAGTCGCCCATGTCGGGCTTCTGACACCGAACCTTCCGATAAGTTCTAGCAGGACCCCTGGAGCCAGTGTTGCTTGAACGTCACACAGCTAAAAAGACTCAATCTGATCAGTTACATGCATCCGCCAGAAATCCTGATCCAGATTATTGCAGATTTTGGTTGGCGGTGTACTCGGTACTGTCGGCCCGCCCGACCAGCCGTCCCGCCCGACCAGCCGTCCCGCCCGACCAGCCGTCCCGCCCGACCAGCCGTCCCACCCAGCCAGCCGGCCCGCCCAGCCAGCCGGCCCACCCAGCCAGCCGTCCCGCCCAGCCAGCCGGCCCACCCAGCCAGCCGGCCCACCCAGCCAGCCGGCCCACCCAGCCAGCCGTCCCGCCCAGCCAGCCGTCCCACCCAGCCAGCCGGCCCACCCAGCCAGCCGTCCCGCCCAGCCCCGGCCCACCCAGCGCCGGCCCACCCAGCCAGCCGGCCCGCCCACCAGCCGTCCCGCCCAGCCAGCCGGCCCACCCAGCCAGCCGGCCCGCCCGACCAGCCGTCCCGCCCAGCCAGCCGGCCCACCCAGCCAGCCGTCCCGCCCGACCAGCCGGCCCACCCAGCCAGCCGCCCGCCCGACCAGCCGGCCCACCCAGCCAGCCGTCCCGCCCAGCCAGCCGGCCCACCCCGGCCAGCCGCCCGCCCAGCCAGCCGGCCCCCCAGCCAGCCGCCCGCCCAGCCAGCCGGCCCACCCAGCCAGCCGTCCCGCCCAGCCAGCCGGCCCACCCAGCCAGCCGGCCCGCCCGACCAGCCGGCCCGCCCGACCAGCCGGCCCGCCCAGCCAGTTGTCCCGCCCAGCCAGCCGGCCCACCCAGCCAGCCGGCCCACCCAGCCAGCCGTCCCGCCCCAGCCAGCCGGCCCACCCAGCCAGCCGTCCCGCCCAGCCAGCCGGCCCGCCCAGCCAGCCGTCCCACCCAGCCAGCCGGCCCGCTGACCGGCCCCTCCGCGTCCCTGAATGGGTGCGAAACACTCCTCCTACCCACAAGCACAAAAACTCCCCTCAAACTCGCTCCCCACCCCCGAGATCCCAGCGGGCGACCGGTTAGCGGAACATCCGTGGTTACCGGGGAACCCAAACACGACCAATGATTTTTTAACCAGAGAAATGTGAATGGAGGGCACAAATTCCATGCCATCAGGGCACAAACTTCCGACAGAGAGCAGACCAACTTCCCTAAGTGGCCCAACAGCCATTCGGCTAGCGCGCGCCTCGACGGGGTCAATCAAACCCCGAAAATGTTTGCATAATAATTTATGAACGGCACGGCGTGTCTGCACCAAACTTCGCATAGCTGCAGACAACTGAATAGCGAATATATCGGGATAAGAATTACATGCACCCTGTAAGGTCGCTGATCCATGGCAGATCAAAGTCAGGCCGTGGCAAGGTTCAAGTCAAGGTTGGCTAGTCAGACTGTCAACGAATGCAATCTCTAGGACATTGTTTAATCTGGTGCGACAGCTGAGTGTTACATTAAGCGCTGTGCCTCTGAAACAGTTTCTTGGGATATAAAGCAAATGTATTACGCATTTCAACAAACTACATTGGTCAAGAGTCAGGTACGAAGGCTAGACGGAGGTCAAAACCAAGTTTTTTTTTTACTGGAGAGCTTACTTCATGGTTACGTTTCTGATGCTCATTTCGAATTTCTTGATAACAGGGACCACAGCAGACTTCTTCCATAAGCTTCGCAACGGTCAGAGTAGGTCACTGACCTCAAACGACCCAGATCAACCTTTTCTTTGTAAAATGAAGTAAAAAATCGAAACAGTTTTGCAGGATTTAGGATAACCAGAGCGTTCTTAAGATTAAACGAGGTATCTGACCTAAAACTAACACCAATAACCCTTTGGTTAGAACAGGTATCTAGGTTTAACGCGGGCCCATGAGTAGGTCTGTAGACACGTTAGAAACCAATCTTGAGTTTGACCTTGTTTAACGTTAATGGACCCAAATGTCGTGGACTGTGAATATCGCATTTTAACAAAGGTAAGTTCACAGACTGAAAGTTTGGCATCTCTTGAGTTTGGCATCGTTTGGCATGGAGTTTGGCATGGAGCATCCATGACAACGCCCACCCTGTGAGTTTTGCATCTCTGGCTCTATTAGTTTTTGAGATATTAGGGTTCGCGGGCACACTGACCCCAAGCCAAACGAAGGGTATTCAACTGGCCACCCGGGCGTGTGTCTAAAGGGTCGAGCATGTTTCGCCATCATACGCAGTTGTCATTTGTGCAGCAGCTTTGTGCGCCGTTGGGGATGGTGGCAGTTGTGTCCAGGGACACTTCGAGTGCAGTGTTCGTTTCTGCTTGGCGAGGAATAAGTTGTTATTCACAACAGATTCAAGAGCTTCCATAAAAGGCATCACCCCAACAAATACGAGCAATCATGTTTTCACACCCCCTGGGAGCAGCCTGGAAACTGAATCACCCAAATGAGCTAAATGATGAACCGTGTGACATCTCGAAAAAGAAGCTGGACCTTCAGACACTGCAACCCTGATTTGACGAAGATCTGCACGACTCACCACGCACCAAAATGAAAAATTTCCGCTGTCCATCCCCAAACCCAAATGAGTTTCAACTTTCTTAGCATGGAACCACACCACCACCTAAATTTGGTTGCTTTTACGCATTTCACGCCAACAAATCATAAACATTTAGCCCAGAGTTCCAACCAGTCAGAGTCCTTTAATAATGATTGTTCCTATGTTTCCGAGAGAGGCTGAGTTCATATGACTCAACTTAGCTGAATTTGGAACTAGCTGAGATGGCCAAAAGTTGTTCTGAAGGGAATCAACAGCAACTATGTATCGGCAACAAATTCATGGTTGCGTTGAAAAAACACTTGAGGTCGTCGGCAGGTAGTAGTCCACCCAATACATACCGGTAGCTTTATTTTAAATGGGAAGTACGCCGATGTCAGTCAATCTGGGCACTCATGGCAAGCATTCAAGATCGAGGGCATTCCATAGACTAACCATTGAAACGTTGTGCAGCACCATTCCTTCCTCAATGCCCATTCTGAGCAGCATGATGACTTCCTCCACTTTTCTCGGAAACGCGCCATACCTGAAATGTTAAAAGGTGCAGCAACGCGTCAAGTTTGATATCAAGGTCGTAACCGTAGCTCGGCTTCGCGGTAGGAATAGATCGACCCGCATAATCAGGCTCCAAAAACTTACTTCAATAAATCTCCATTGATTGCTCTTTGCGTAGCAGGGAAAAAAGATGCTTTACGCACGATGGATTCGTGCTTGATGCTTTCACGGTGGGTACGAGTCGCGGACTACTCGGTGATGTCTCTAGGTCCATTAGCTCATGCCCAGACTGAGTTGATATTGACAACCACCCAAGGTGTTAACAGCCCCGGTCAGAAAGGCAATATCGCACGATAAGAATGCGGTTGTTTTGCAGCGCCTGTTCCTTACACATTCCTGCACGCTTCCTGAGGCCAGGCCGAGTGAGGAAATGCCACATAAAACTCAAACATTACCGTTTCTTCTAACATTTTTGAGAACAGCATATTACGACCATCGAGACATGAGGGTCACGCCTCCCATGGTACCAGGTGCAGCGGCGCAGCTAGAGGGGAGGGGAAGGGGCCACTGTGGGTCCGCTCGCGATCAGGCCCGCGTCTATTGTACGTTTTCACCATGAACTGCTCCAGCGGTTATTTTGTGATGAGTGGTCACCGTGTTACGTGGCTCCTCTAAGTGCAATTTTGGCAGTGGCCCAACCTAGGCTCAAATCTGCTAGTGTAGCTATTCGATGCTCTGGAAATTGATTCATCTTTTAACCTGTAGTAGGTCAAAAACAGGCCATCCTTATCAGTCAATGTAATTATTATGGAATCTTTCAGTTTGATGCGACATCGGAGTGTAAGACGGAGTTATAACCTTCAAGATGGTTTCGTCGACGCTAAGACGATTCGAAATAGGATTTCAACTAGTTGCACTGGCCTTGGCTCAGATACAACAGTCAGATAAAGATCTATACCAAACAGGTTTCTACTGGAAAACTGATTTGAAGAAGTGCTCCATGTTCGATTCGAGTTCTTAGGCAACACTGGTGTCAACAGGCTTATCAATTGGATTTCATGACAGCCAAGGGAGAACATTGACCTTAACGCGACGTCGGTCAAACTTTTGCTTTTGGGAACATGCAGCCTGAGGAAGCTCTTTACCCAGATTTTGAGGTCAAATTTCAAAATTATCCCAAATGATCTTGGTCATTTCAACGTTTGAAAAGTCACAACGGGACCGACCTGATATAACCTCGACTGACCTTTTGTTTAGAAAAGGTGTCTTGATTAAAACAGGTTGTGTGAGGTCTGAGGTCACTCAGGATACCGATCTCCATTTTGACATGGTTTACCTTATTTGACATGAAGGCACGATCGAGAGACATGACGAGTCGACACAGATAAATCCCCATGAAGCCGTGTCTAATACTTACCCTGTGAATTTGATCTTTCCAGCTTTGTTGGTTTTTGGTAGCTCAGGGGGTCAAATTGACTTTCCTTTCCAACCGAGCGCGTCGCATTCAATGGGCCACCCGGCTCACGTGCTAAAGCATACCACACCTGTCATTTGCGAATGTTGTCTACTATGCCGGGTAGACAGGTAGACAGGTTGTCTACCATGCCTGGTAGATGTCTACAATACCAGCCGTGATGCATTCTACTGCTACAGGCAGGACTACGGGCTGACATGTGTACGAGCGGGCCGGCATATTTCACGTTCAGGATAGTGATCATACCGGTGTCGCTGCAACTCTTCTGCATTTAATAACCAATTTTACGAATTGAATTCCACTGGAAATTATTCACTGAAAATACCCACCACCGCAAAATTATTCTCGTTACCGAGGAGTGGACCGCACCCGTACCTTTGTGCGTGCCATGCTTACCTTTTTAGAAGGTTGCGATAGTCTTGCTCGTTTTTAAAAGGCATGTGTTTTATCACTTTGCTCAGAGCTTTTCCGACGCTGTATAGATATGTTGATGGGAAGAGGTATCTGAAATCGAACCAATGCTGGATGTAGTGCTTGCCAGTACCGTCAGGGTATTCCGACAAACGAGAAAGCACCGGTATGCGGCAAATGGAGGTGTCTTGGACGAAAACCTTCACATAAGCTCATGCAATGTTTAAATGCATTCGCAATGCTCTGATAAAAAAACTGCAGGGATATCCCGCACACACAGACACATTCCTTGTTCCATTCTTCTGCTCTCAGCGCTTTTCAACTACATCATTTAGCAGCCATGTATAGCCCTGTTTCGGGACTGCACAGGGCTGGTCGCACCAACAAGCATACACACCACACCAAAGCCAAGTCTGGGTGCACAGCTCCCGTGGCTCACCCTTTGTACGTTTCTCCGTCTACGAAGGCGACTAAGTTGTCCCTCAGTACGGTGGCGCTGACCCTGGTGTGGTAGCTGAGGTCGTCCTTCAACAGCTTCGACACCTCAATCAGATACGACTGCATCTGCGTCAGCCTGGAACGGTGCGCCGACATCGACACAGAAGTCAGCCGGTCGTCGTAGCTGTGGTTGCCAACCTGCCGACGGGGAGTCAATGTGGTCAGCGAAAAGGGCATCAAGGGTGACACAAAACACAAGACAGATGTTGAGCCCCCACCCGCGTATATATAACCCATGCACAAACGAGTCCATGTTTGGTGTGCAAAGATAAACCGCATCTCTCCAGAATTTCGTCAACATGTCATCAATCCGTAAAGCGAGAAAGCCGCGCGCGCGCGCCCGCACACACACACACACACACACACACACACACACACACACACACACACACACACACACACACACACACACACACACACACACACACACACACACACACACACACACACACACACACACACACACGCACGCACACGCACACGCACACGCACACACGCGCACACACACACACACACACACACACACACACACACACACACACACACACACACACACACACACACACACACACACACACACACAAGACATCATGCTGGGTATGTATACAGTCGGTAGACTGTGCTACTCTTTATCTACTCGACATAAGCAAGAACAGCCATGTGATGCTGCTGTTTTGCCATCATGAGTGTTAAGTTCTCGTAAAGAAACTAATCCACCTTTGTCATGCGGGAGTGCTGACCAAGCACAACCATTCGCATGTTTCAGGTGTGTCTTCTTTTGGTTGGTGAAGTGCTTCTGCACTTTGTCAGGTGCAGTATATTCCAGTGCGATGATCCAGAGCTATGGAATCACCCCCTCGTCCCTCCCATTTCGACATCCGGTGATCCTTCTCATCCTGCCAACCCGTCATATCTCCATTGTTGCAGTATATTCCAGTGCGATGATCCAGAGCTATGGAATCACCCCCTCATCCCTCCCATTTCGACATCCGGTGATCCTTCTCATCCTGCCAATCCGTCATATCTCCATTGATCCAGTCATCGCCTAAATTGTAGTGCTCGCCTTCTACCAGCAGCTTTACAATCATCCTTCCGAAAGCCGCCTCTTCTTTCCTGACTAGCACGGCCCACGTCCACGTCACTTGACGGAAACTGCACTGACTTCCTCACCGCACCGTTGTTACCGCAAGGGAACAGGGAGAGATGTTCGACGGGGCGCAAAGTTTCCCTGAGAACATCCTTCCGACATGTCGTGCAGACGCGCTCAAATTTACGCCGGCCTAATGAGTACTCACTGCGCGTGTTTGCGCGCCAAAAACGTACCCAGCATTTCTGGCATCCGAGCAGTGATGGTATTGTAGGAACACTGCTCGGCAGTTCACCGTTGGCGCAGGCAGCGGGTGGCAACCGGAGAGCCAGCCGATCGCGCGTGACAGCCAACATTGTCACATTGGCGGGTTCCTACAGTGAGGTCTTTAGCTGAAAACGTTAAATGCATTTCAATGCGCTCAGGATAAAATCATGAACACGCCTGTGTAAGCTTTATGTCGCTACATTGCACGCTTCCGTAAATAATGGCATGTAAACGTGAAAAGTGCGATTTTCGGGGAAAGTTGACCTTAGACCTAGCATAATAGGGTCGGTGTTTTACCTAGTAGCATGCGATTTATTACCAAATGTGAGATTGCATTGAGACCGATACACCGGTCTTTTCCGCGAGACTCTAGTGTTCTTAATTTAGATACTGTAGAGGGTTCGCATCTCCCCTATCAATCCCCGTCATGAAAAGGCGAATCAGGGCGAGGGTACACCCTCTGCTGGCAGCGCTGTTCGTGGATGGTTGAGCGCCATACCGTGGCGACGCCTCCGACAGGGAGCTCCGGAATTTAAATGCTTGCTAGACCGCCTTTCTTTCTTCATTGTCACTTTATTCTGTATCCTCGCGACACTTTTTGCTGGGTCGATCCTGGGGTAGCTGCACACACCGGCCATGAGTGGGCTAAGTGTCCCGGCGTGGGACCCGTCCGAGCGCCCAGCACATTTCCCGAAGGAGGGCATGCAAGCAATATCTGATCGGTAGACTCTCAAGTGCATACAGCTTTGCCATAGGCTCCGTCTGCCTTTCCTCACCCCATAACACTGAAATGGCCGCTACTGGCCGAAAAGCCCCAGATATCCTGAAGCAGTCGAGAGCTAGATATGATCATAAAGGTCAACATGTAGCATAGGTCATTTTTGGGTATACGTCCAGCAACCCATCAGGTGGCTTTGGAACTCGGCATAACCTGCAATCTTAAAGGGAGCGTTTTTCATTTGTAGAGGGGGGAGGGGGGCTAACTGAATTAGCCAGTTTAACATAATTTGGTGCCGCCCACATTCCTGGCCTTCTTGAGACGCAAATATCTCTGTTTTTTAGGGACGACCGCGAAGTTGTGCAGACAATTTCACGTGGACTATTTCAAGGTCGCCCAGGCAAGTATGACATCATACAGACATCACTTAAATGCCGTCACCTCTTTGGTCATGCGGCGTTCAAGATCACGTCAAATAAAGTCGTCGATTTATTTGTGTCTTGCGTGCGTGAGCATGATCCCTGAAAGCACCGGACTTCAATCTTCGGTTCGATGCCAACATTATGCGTTTAGTGCAAGCCTACTCGTGGCTGACGCGTGCCGCCTGCCCGGGTAAGCGAGGCGCCGCGAAGAGCGCAAGATCAAGGGCGTACAAGCTGCCCTTTTATCGTCCAGGGTGTTACCGGACAACGACCCAGGGGTGTGGGCATCAAGGCAGCAAGTGCACACCAACAAGCCCGATACCAGTTTGCATGCGCACCTCCAGCGACCAAACCCGGTTTCTGCTGCGCAAGCGGCGTGGCCTTGGACGGGAGCCAGGTGCTCGGCGGCCGGCGCGCGGCTCGCTTTCACCGGGTTACTCAGGCCGAGGAGAAACGCGGGTGCTGTGGGTGTGGACTCGGACATCCCGCCGTGTTCGACGATCGCAGCCAGGTGGAGTTAGACATAGAGCAGACGTCAATGTAGCCAAGCCTGCATTTGTGTGTGGTGTGTTGAGTATAAATACATATTGCTGGTGTTCCTCGTTATGCGTGGCAAACTACGCCTACGCTTATTTATGAGCGCATCCAAGCATACCAATATATTCGCATTCACGGGTAGCGGTTTGGCCGTGTATCAAAACATTGATAAATAATGCTAACACAAGTTGAATTATAATGTCAGACCCCGTGTCCGATCCCAACCCATCCGATCATCTCGTGCGCATCGCTTCCACGCACATCCCTCCAAAGTGGACCACTCCATACAACCCTCGCAGCGAGTTCGAAGCTGTCCTCAACTTCATCGTCAAATCGCCCGCGCCATTTGCATCGTGACCCTGCGGTGGTGCAGAGAGTGCAGTCACACCATGCCCGTTACACAGCACGAGCGCGGCGGCGAGCTCCCCGCGCTCACCGCGGCGGCGAGCTCCTCGCGCTCACCACGGTGGCGAACTCCGGGTTGTCCTGCATCCGCCAGTCGAAGTATCTGTCGAACAGCTCTCGGGCGGCACCATCGCCGTCGGTGGCAGCGCGTGCCGGGCCGGCCAGGAGAATCACCGCCACCACAGCGGAGGTCCACGGCACAACCATGTCGAGAGCACGCGAGGCGCACTGTCGGCCGTGCCGGGCCCGTCCAGCGAGGTTCGGCCGGCTGCCGCTGGCGGCGCCACCGGCGTCTGCCCCCGCCGGTGGAATGACCTGACGCACGTGACGCCGCAGTGCTGTACCGTTAGGAGAGTCGCAACCCGCGCTCCCGGCGATCTGTGGCTTGGTTATTTGGGTTGGAGCCCTTTCGACTAACATTGATCATCTCAGGGGTACGGGATGAAGGAGACTGGGTAACGATGGGGCAGGACTGCATGCGCCGGGGGGCCAACCACCGAGCTTAGCCCGTGCAGAGACCCTCCACGGGGTATGCGCTGGGCGCCCGGTTGGGTCTCCCTCCAGTGAGCCTCTCGGCCCAGTTGGGGCTGGCGCTGCAGCCCGCCCCGGACAAACGGGGCGTCGGGAGGATGCAGGATGAAACAAAAAGATAAGCGGGGTCGAAAGGTGCGCTGTGATTTTGACGTCAAAAGTGAAACCGATTTGGTGACGCGCTCCTGAGCATAGGGTATGACACCATAGACTGAACGACCGAAAGAGCATGACATTCACATCGTCTTGCAGTGTTGCGGCGAGGCAAAGAACATGACATGCACCGAGCGAGTGTGAAAGCCCGGAATCTCTGCTGCCTTAATGCTTCAGCCCGCCATTCTGTTGACGCACAAACCGCGCACGCCATGCATCACACCATAACATCACATCATGACATGACATCATCATCACATCACACACCGTGCGACCACGCATCTCTTCACAACCGAATCCCGAGAGCGCTCCCCCACTCGCGCTGCCAGTGGAAAAACATCGTTTTGTGACGGCGTTAGCGGGCTTTGACAGGTGGAGCGCCTGAGGGATGACGGGTCGCTGTCGCTTCTTCGTGTCGAACGGCCTGGCGAATGAGGTTTGCTCACTCCGTCAGTGCGTTCACTCTGTCATGTACAAGTACAAGTAGATACAATAAGGTGAAAGTAATTTGGCACCAGGAATGTGTACATTTTTATTAACGGCATCACATGGGTGTATTTAGCATATAAGGTACAATTATAAGCGGAACAAATCACGTACGAAGCGCGCAAATGCCGGCAGTTGCAACCCCAAGCAAACAACTCGCGCCAAAATGGCCGGCTGGCGCCGTTCCCAACAGCGCGTGGCCTTCGCTCATCACAGCTATGTCGACGCTTCAGGCGCCATGAGAAGGACACTCATTTTTACGATCCCGTCATCACTTGTCGTCCATCTGGTCCTGCGGCCAACTGGGTACCCTTATGACTCGTCGGGTCCGCACCAGGCTGCCGCCGCACCTCTGACCTGACCTGACCAGACCCGTGACCGCACCAAGCCGCCCCGTCCCGCATCTGGACCACCTCTGAGCCGACCCCTAAGGTCGCGCCACCTGTTACCTCGTCACGCGCCTCTACAGCGTGACTGCGTGCGCGTGCCGCGGCAGGTGAGGGTCAGCAGCCGGCCGGTCCGATGTCGCCCGGGCCCCCTCGTCGCTGGCCGGCCGCGCCGCACCGCCCCCCGCCGGCCGAATGCTGCAGCTCAGCCGGAAGCGGCGGCCGCCTTCAGATGTCGCCGGCGGCGGGCGGCTCGACTCTGGCTGTGGAGGCTCCTGCTGCAGCGACTGAAGCCGCGGAAATACAGTCCGTCTGGTCGGCCCTCCGGTGCCGGCACTGGTTGACTTTTTGACTGCGGAGAGTCGAGGGTGGCGGGTTAGCAGACCGCGGATCGCCGGTGCTCGTGACAACGCACCGATCCGACCCGACCCGACCCGAACCGTCCCGACCCGACCCGACCCGACCCGACCCGACCAGACCCGACTCGACCCGACCCGACCCGATCCGACCCGCCGCGACGCGGCGCGACACGACGCGACGCGACCCGACCCGATCCGACCCGCCGCGACGCGGCGCGACACGACGCGACGCGACCCGACCCGACCCGACACGACCCGACCCGACCCGACCCGACCCGACCCGACCCGACTAGGCCCGACCCGACCCGATCCGACCCGCCGCGACGCGACGCGATGCGACCCGACCCGACTCAACCCGACCCAACCCGAGTGAGACCACTTGGACCTTCTGATTTGTTCTTGATCTTATTCAGCATACATACCACAATGTGTAGGCGAATGACGTTCGGTCACGTTTGAAATGTTAAAACATCAAATGCCAACGACTAGGCTTGATCTGCCCCAAATTAGATGTTATTGGGATACATTGCACCTGTTCAGGCAAGGATTTCCAGCCACCAGAGCCCGAAACGGTTGGTCTGCGTATTATAGCGGTGAAAATTGGCAGTAAACGGAATTTTTACCCCAAATCCCTTTTCATAAGACCTACATACAGCTTTTACCTAAGTTTGCCCTACTCGACCTTGGCCTTACCGGACTCGGTTACCTTACTTTGTGTTACTTTGTCCTGCATGCACGCGTTTCATATGGCACGCACAATCACATGGGACTGCAATGCGTATAACTTCGTGCACAGACGCATCAATTTTAATAAATGATAAGAAGCCAAGTGGAGAGCCAGGCGACCTCCCCCCTCATTTGCATTTCATAACGGACTTAGCCCAGTTTATATGAACAAACAATATTGTTTATTTCAGATGTTCGGATCACTTCTCAAACGGATCGTAATTTGGGCGACAAAGCAGTCATGCCGGTGAATAATGCCCGATTAAGATAGGCTTTATGTGACAATAATTTTTCTCTACATTTTTGTAACGTTCTAGCAAAGAAAATGTAGAAATAACTTTATTCTGATGGTCTAACTTAACATGGAAGCAGAGCCCTCGAACACCAAAACAAAAATAAAAAGTATTTCGACACAATTGTGCAGAGAAGAACACAGCCATGACAAGCGCTACATCACGGGGCGCACACCCCGCCGTCACCCAGCCGCGGCCCCAGCGTCAGTGGCCTGGCCAGCGGCCTATGCGGCCCCAGCGTCAGTGACCTGGCCAGCGGCCTATGCAGCCCCAGCGTCAGTGACCTGGCCAGCGGCCTATGCAGCCCCAGCGTCAGTGACCTGGCCAGCGGCTTATGCAGCCCCAGCGTCAGTGACCTGGCCAGCGGCCTATGCGGCCCCAGCGTCAGTGACCTGGCCAGCGACCTATGCGGCCCCAGCGTCAGTGACCTGGCCAGCGGCCTGACGCGGCCCCAGCGTCAGTGACCTGGTCAGCGGCCTGACGCCGCCGTCCTCGGAGCCCCTCACTGTAGGCCACGCAGGGGACGCCGGTGTAGGCGTGTGCGGCGTGGTGGCAGCGGTAGGTGCTCTGGTGGCAGTGGAGCGCGTCCGGCCCCGCCCGGCCGGACCGCTGACTCCGGCTGACGTGCGCCAAGTCGGCCGCGGCCCGGCGCCGGACCGGTCCGGCCCGGCCCGGGCTCTGCACCTGCCGCAGCTGGTCTGCGGCGAGGGGGCAGCCGGGTCAGCACGGGGAGGGGGGGGGGACGACAGAGAGTGATGGCACTGGTGACGGCTGATGGAACTCGGACGGCACGGCCACTCCGCCAGTGCAGGGCGGAGGGAGGGATGTGGGCGTGGTGTCACCGGTGGGCTGTCGGACGGCCCGGCCACTTCGCTAGTGCAGGGCGGAGGGAGGGATGTGGGCGTGGCGCCACTGGTGGGCTGGACGAGCCGTAACAGCCAGAGGCAGCTCGGAATGAAACGGCTTTTGGGGCCGAGCAAAAATGTGTGTCGAGAAATATGAGTTGACGGCTTTTATGTTGAGCTAACAACCTTAAATAGACCATGAGGCACTGGTTCACCCGGCGCTGTCATGCTAAAAAACAAATTCATGGACGATTTTCAATATTTTGAGCTGTGCTCACTCTCAAGATTAACCAATAGTCAAAAAAATCGGCAGAATATTACGTTAAAAAACTCGTGAATCCAGAAAGTGCTCCCAATCAGCGCAGACAATGTTACTAATAGAAGCCAAAAAATGTAAGTCAACCAAGCTCTCAGTATCACACACACAGCTCAACGTCAAAGGCTGCAAAAAATAGCACCGCGGGTGGTTAAGCCCAAAGTCATACCGCCTGTGTTGTTATATTTTGTAGTCTTTTGCCTTTAACTGTATACGGGGTGCTGGGGAATTGAATGACTGATCCTTTTAGAGTTAGTTTAGTGACTTAATGTGATTTTTTATGTTTTTACTTAGTAACTTTTCATCAGTTGAAAGCCTAGAACTTTCAGCTCACAATGCCGAGGAACCAAGAGCTGAAGGCCCTTCTTTCTTACATCAAGCGTCGATATATACAGACATGGCATCCCACCCGCAGCCCTAGACAAACTGGGTGTTTAAACACATTTCGCGCATCCTACTCCCGGACGTGAGCTACTGCCTCTTTACGGGAGGAATGGACAAAACTTGGCATAAAACTCACCTACAATGCCATGGACATGCCTTTGGACGGTACACCCCTAAAGGTGTATGCTCTACAGTGTTCACATACGGTACGGACCGTTCAGGTACTGCTCGTAGTCGTTGTAGGTATGTGGACCGGTGTAACGCTCCAGGTGCCACTTGATGACGCTCAGGTTAAAGTTATCAGAGAGTCGCTTGACGAACGCCTTAGAATTGGCTTTCCTGGTGCGCATCTGGACCCGCTTCAGCTCGAGGAGGTCTTGGAGAATCCTCCTCTCCGCCTGGAACCTGTGCCGCGAAAAAGTGGTCGCGGATTGAAACCCCAGCAGCGGCTGAGTCTCGATGGCCTCTGTCCTGGCCGGCTCGTGAGATTATGACAGCGACGTCGGGTGGTGCAGGCGTCGTAAAACCCCTAACGATCATGGGGAGACGAAACCCAACGATTCAGTCAGACGTCGACGCAGCGAGCAGGGGCTTTCAGAGCAACACTGCGGCGCGGGTGTCAAGACCGTGACCACACCGCAGCCATCAGCGCGAGCGTCACGCCACACGAGAGGGGCTCAGCGGCCTCGCGCCTTCACGGACCGGGGAGAGTCACGGCTGAGAGCGGGCGGAGCTCACGAGCGCTCACCTGAGCGGGCTGGCGGCGGCTCGCGAGCTCCGCGACTGCGGGCTCCTGTCCAGTCGGACGAGGTCTCGCTCCAGTGCGCCGACCCGCCGCGCCGGCTGGAACGCTCTCGCCGAGTCCGGCCGGGCCGCGCTCGCCCGCGACGGCTCGGCCGGCGCCCGCTGACGGGAGGCGACTGGGTCCTGCTGTCCGGAACCCCCCGGATCACGCTGCCGAGCCCCGTCCAGGCCCTGCTGCTGGGGCTTAGCCGAATCCGGCTGTCCGGAGCCATCTGCGTCCGCCTGTCTGGATTCATCTGCGCCTCGCTGTCTGAATCCATCTGCGTCCCCCTGCCTGGATCCATCTGCGTCCCCCTGTCTAGATTCATCCGCGTCCCGCTGTCCGGATCCATCTGCGTTCCCCTGCCTGGATCCATCTGCCTCCAGATGTCTGGATCCATTTGGCAGCTGGTCTAGCAGCTCTGCATCCCGATGCTTAGGCCCATCTTGGTCTTGTTGCAGCTGTCCATCCGGTTCTGGCTGCCCGGGCCTCTTTGGACGCTGCTGCCCGGAACCATCTGGACCCCGTTGCTGGGGCATGGCCGAGCCCCGAAGTTTGGACCCATCTGTGTCCCGTGGCAGCTGTCCGTTTGGTTCTCGTTGCCCGGGCTTCTTTCGATCCTGTTCCCCGGACCCAGTTGGACCCCTTCGCTGGGGCCCAACTGGATCTCGCTGCCGGCCGGGTCCGGCAGCCGTCCCCTCCACCGGCACCGGGAGCCGGGAACGGCGGCCGGCGGCCTCAGGCTGGCCCGGGCCCCTCACTCGCGAACTGGGCAGGGCGTCAGGCGGAGAGCCGGTGTGCTGGGGACCCGACGGGCTGGTGGGCACCGGTCCGTCCTTCCGCGCGGCCGACCTGGCCTGATCGAGGTCTGCTTCGGCGTGGGGGCTGCGAGGGGAGGTCTGGGAGGGTACACTATCCGCGGCTGGTACAGATGGAGAAACGGGGCTCTTGCTCTGATCTAGCTCCAGATCATGGGGGCCATGTTTTTCTATGCTGCGCTGCTCCGCTGGTGGTGTCGGGCCATCTGTGTGGTCTGGGCTACCCTTTCGCCGCTGCTTGACAATATCTTGATTACCTTCGATACCGTTCAGTGATGGTTTGTCATTAACCACGCCAAATTCACTTTCGAGTGATTCATGATTTGGAATTAATGAAACATCACTGCCACTTTTTCCCACATGGTTAATGTACTTTTGATTGTAACTCGTTTTCGTATGCACTTCAGCCACAGTGAACACTACCTCACCCTTACCCATGTCAGTGTCATGATCGCCATCTGCGCTCGGCACCGTCTTCTCCTGAGCCTCCACTATCGCGCGCAGCCCCTGCTCCGCGTGCCGTCTGACCGTCTGCTCCTCGCTGGCGATGCCGGAGTCGGTCCGTACGGACACCTCCTTCTCGCCGGCGCTCACCTTACGCTCGCCCTGCTCTGTCTTTGTCCTGTCCTTGGCCGGGTCCGGGTGCGTCTCGCTCAAGCCCGACGGGCCACCCGCCGCCTCCGCGTCGGCCGACGGCCGGTCGGAGCGCCACGAGCTCAGCGACTCCGAGTCTGACTCGGAGTGGAGCGGCGTGCCGGCGTGCCGCCGCCGTCCCCTGCCGCGCCACTCGCCGCGCTCCTCGGCCCGCCGCCGGCTGCGGTGTCGGTCCGAGGGCGGCGACTGGCGGCGCCCGCCCTCCCGCAGCCAGGCGCGCTCCTCGGAGCTGCGGTCGTGGCGGCGGCGGCGCCGCGGCCGTTCTGACATCACGCTGCCGGAGCGGCGCGAGCGCCAGCGCTCCTCCGAGTCCTCGCTGGAGCGGCGGCGGTGGCGGTAGCGGCGCGGACGGTCGGACGCCACGCTGCCCGCCCTGCGCGGCCCCCGCAGGGTGCGCTCCGCCGACTCGTCGCTGGAGTGGTGACGGTGGCGGCGGTGGCGGCGATGGGGACGCTCCGACGCCACGCTCGCCGCAAGCCGGGACCGCCGCCTCTCCTCAGAGTCGTCGCTGGAGCGTTGGCGGTGGTGGCGATGGCGGTGGGGTCGCTCCGAGACCATGCTGCCCGAGCGCTGCGAGCCCCACCTCTCCTCAAACTCATCGCTGCTGTGGCCTCCTCGGCGGTGGCGCCGGTGCCTCCTCCTGCCGACCTTCCGGTCCTCGCCGTCCTCACCGGAGGAACGACGCCCAAGCGTCGGCTCACTGCGCCAGCGGTCGTCCTCGCCACCCTCGGCGGGACCGCGCCGGGCCTCCTCCCGCTCCCGGCCGTCGCGACGTCGCTGCCCCGCCGGGCCTCGTCCCTCGTTCTCGCCACGGCGCTCGTCCTCGTCCGTCTCGTAGCGCTCGTCCACGTAGCGCTCGTTGCGCTCTCGCCGCAGTCGGCGGCGTACCAGCTCCACAGTGTGCACGTCATCCTCGCTCTCCTCCCGGATCAGGGTGTTGGTGTGACGCGGCCGGCGGGGCGCGGCGTCCGGCGCCGGCTGCTCCGGAGAGGCCGCGTCGCCGTCATGGTTGTGGCGGATGTGCACCTCCTGCGTCTGGCGCCGCTCCCTGTGCCGCAGCCGTCGCGGAGGCGTCGCCGTGCCGCTGCCGGCCGCCGCGCTCGCCGACGGCTGCAGCTCCGGCATCTCCACCTGGCGAAGAATGAAGCGTCTCGAGCACGCGACCGGCGCAGGCGCGAGACAGCGACGTGATCACTTGCCGGCCGCCCGGGGATGCTTGTGGCGGCAGCTGGCGTCCGGAGACAACAGGACACCGTGTGGATGACGACAAAATGGGGTCTGTCACGGTTTAACTTCATAGTTTCGACTCGTTTGATCGATTACCGTCACTGTCAGACTGATTGGTTCGGTGTAAACATGGCGTGCGTGAATCGCCTCAGCCAACATTAGTCGTGAATAATTTGGGTTCCCCACGGAAATCGGCGCCCAGTTATAATTAGCGATTCCCACCTCACGCAGTTGAATGTTTCCACTTTTTCCAACGTTACATAGTTTTCACATAATTTTATCCCATTCACTCAGTTCTGACATGCAGCTACTGCCGAACCCGCGCTGACCTGTACGCCCATGTTCTCCGTGCTACGTCGGTCCGTCTGCGCCTCGCTGTCGGTCGGCGGCCTGGTGACGTCACTGGTGCGGCCGATGACGTCATTCCCTGGTGTGCGAGCTGCCGAGCCGTTAGGGCGGCGTGTGATGGCCGGCAGCAGCGGCCGGCCTTGCGTCAGCAGGTGCGGCAGAGTGTCCGCCGACAACACGGCCACCTCCTTCACCATCGTGTCGCTTGAGGGCACGCGGAGAGGACGTTACAAAAGCGCGAGGGTGAAGCGCATTATGACATTAGTGGTGACTGGTGCACATGGAGGAAGCAAATTGCGTTGAAGGTCATGGAAAGGACTTGATCACCCGCTTCGATCGAGGTCAATCACGATTTAATGTAACTGGAGGCCATGTTTGTGCGATGTACAAAAAGGTTCGAAAAATAAATTGCGCCCAGCGTTAGTTTTATGCAATGCCTGATTTGGTTTTGTAAATAGAGCATGATGCATGTGCCCCTGTTGGAGTCATTATATATGGAGAATCGAAACTGAATGTCGCATTGCTAAGAAATGAGTAAACATTGTGGATGGATTGCATGTTGTAAGCCAACAAAAGTAAGGACAAATGTCGCAAAAATACCTTCAACACTTGGTGTTTTTTTTCTGGGAATTTTGTTTTTGTGCACTGTCACTTTTCTTGTTCTACTTTCCTCCCAAAAACTATTCCGTGCGTCGTGTGTTTTGTAACACTCTTCTTTCGAAAACTATTCCGTGCAAAGGTCCTCAGGTATGTGAAACCTTTTCGACCATTATTGCGGACGATACGCGGCCTGAGCACTTAAAAATATGTCAGTGGCTCTTAGCACCACCTGTGATTTAGTGACGTGCTGATGTTAACTTAATGTTTCCTTGCTGACACTGACCACAGCTACCCAAAGTGCTACGGATCTTCCAAGGAGGGAGCACTTATGACCCTAAGCGGTCGTGGCTGAGAGTAGATAGACCCCAGGTGCTGATGGATTAGGGACGTTATACGCCGCACACTCCGATTCAAACAAAGACATTCAGTGACACTCGGTGATTCTAAAATATGTTATTACAAGATTTCCCCAACAGTCTCGAGGGAAGTTCACTCATTACATGCTGAGGCGACCAGACGTGGCAGTCTCGGCTCAGACCCCCCTATTGACATATCACACAATATGAGAGACAGTCAGCAAACGTATGTGTTGCGCTCGGCAGGGCATGCCACCAGCACCCGGAAACGCTGTGCGTGGCAGGACAATCTCATGCTGCTGCCTCAGCCGAGTTCATTTGGTCCAGTGTTGCTGCGACCAGCGAGTGCCGAGTGCTCGGTCACACTCCTGCATAGTTACTTCCGCCGCGCAGACGACCTTCGGCTGAAGCGTGGCTGTTCAGGTAATTCATGGTTGGAGATCGCCGATCGCGCGCGGGTTTTTGCACCCACAAAATCCGCAAATTTGCAGCGGCTCGGACCTTAGGCTATTCTGACCTGAACATTGCAAAGCGTGCCAATACTACGGGTGGTCATTGGCCACTATGTGTTGGGTTTTACGCCCGTGTCATTTTGACGTCTCCATCTTACTTGGTTTGGGTGGTAGCCTGTCGGATGCAAGATCAGTTTCGAAAAAGACGCGATATTGGCAGCCTGCCGATCGTTTGTTGGCATCGTTATGAGGCGGGCAGCGTTGAGCTGCGGGGTGATGTGCTGACGCGCATGCACCTCGTCCACGCCGCTGGTTGCATGGGGTTGTCTGCTGGGACTGCTGAAGTCTGACGCCAACCCTGACGCGCATGCGCCTCGGTCACGCCGCTGGTTTCATGGGGTTGTCTGCTGGGACTGTTGAAGTCTGACACCATCCCTCCGTCCCGTAACCACCGTGTCGGTTTTTCTCTGCACGAGCTCACGTGCGCCGCCGCTCACACCGCCCCACGGGATCGTCAGTGCGATTGTCCGTCTTCTGCCGCCCCGAAATGTGCTGATTTCTTTTCGGTGTGATCCCTAGTTGCCAAGACAAGGGTCCGATTTTCGCCCGCCATTTGGCCATCTTGGCAGTTTAAGATGTTTTGGTAAGCCATGTTGGGCTAATGGGGAACATTGACAGTTGCCACGCGCAGCACGGCACGCTGAGCAGAGCCACATTCTACCGGAATACACTGTACGACCGGACCTGCGAGTTTAATGATCTTTCAAAACTGTAAGAAAAGCCCAATGGCTCACTATAAGCCTTAGAAACTGCTACACTGACGCCAATTTGTGTGATTTATAATGCACATAAAATACACTGATGCCAACAACTGGCATAGGTGCAAGCACGCCTGGCGCGAACATTTTTACATGAGAGCTGCAAGCTGGTGAGTATGTTGATATACTTATATGCGCGAACTAATGACATTTTACCTCAAGACCTTTGCGGTTGAACGCCAATTGCGCGTACTCTCACTCAACTGACAATTTCAAAATGCCGCTGATAACTGATTAAGACTTCACCCTCCGCGGAGAGTTTGATGACCCCTACCCGGAGTCGTTGACCTGAGGCGGTGACCTGAGGTCTGTGAGTGCGCTGGCCGACGCTCCTCCGTGCAGCTGGAGGTATTTGGCGCAGCTGCGGCTGCCCCTGCTCAGAGCCGAGTCCAGGGGTGTCATCAGCTGGCCGGTGCTCGACCGCATCAGAGGGTTCACTTGGGCGTGCAGGTCCATCAGCACCTGAAGCGCGCACAGGCATGCACATGAGGCAGAGGATGGACATCTTCCCGTCGCCCCGTCGCCTTGGTCTGGTCCTCCCATCTCAGATGGAGACACACATAGGGATGAATCCCGTCAACTCTCGCTAACCAGTCGAAAGGAGAAGACGACTTTCTCGACATTATCTTCCATGGGCGGAGTCCGGCGTGCCCTCGTGGTTGCGTGTCGCGAGTCTGCATGAACCCCACCAACCCACACTGCACGAGGCTTTAACTCCCCGGCTTCCCATTCTGCCATGAAGCTGCGGCTTACTGACACTATTTGCAAAAGTTTGGCTGCACGAGCGCTTCTTGAGGTAGCTCGATAACCTACTACACAGATGCTGTGATTAAGCTGTTTTGCAAGCAGTGATGAAACCTTAAACAGTGATAAAAGTGGCGACTTCGACGCCACTTTTATCCCTTCTTATGGACTTTGTGGTACATCGTGTGCATGAGGTGATCGTGCAAACGACTACGTCATCAACCAGAACGATAAATATAGTTTAATGCAACACAAGAGCCTTATGTACTTGAGCACCGGAGCACGCAATGCAAAGATTTCAATGGGCACCTGTCACGTTGGGGAGTAATCTAGCCTATTCTGTCGATCAGCGCCTCTATTCGCGTTTAATAAACCCTGTCTGCGCGATAGCGTGGCTCATTCATGGAAACGGATCACTTCCATTGTTATCAGTCTGCACGCAAACAACCTGAAAACCGCAGCGAGGTCCAATGTGGGCCTGTTTCTCCATCTCTCCGCTAGATGTCTCCCCACGTGCCGGACCCTGCCGAGCATTACCTTGCACATCTCGACGTTGTTGGTCATGGCGGCCGTATGCAGCGGACACCTGCCCTCGTTGTTGGCGTGGTTGACCGACTCCGGGCGCTGCTGCAGCAGCCACCTGCGGACGGCGGCTCGGTCGGAACACGAGACCTCGGTCTCGCGCGCCGCACAGGCATGGCGTGGGACCGCGTTGCGGCGCGGCGGGCTACATGGTGCGGCAAAAAAAGCGGCGTAAGTGCGGCCACCTGGCATCTATATTTGTATGTGTAGTTGTTGATCTGCTGTTTTGCTAAGATCTACCAAACACATAGACGATGGCGGCTGCAAAATGCTATCGAGGGATCTCAGTTTCATCATGCCCATTTATTTGTTAATGTCTCTTAATTTATCAACTTTACATAAGTACTTGCATCGTATTTCTGTTGTGGTCTTTCCGACCGGTAACTCTGCGGACTTACTTCCTTTCGGCCGCATCCCCTGTCCTTGCAACCTCATGTACGCTCGCAGCAATGCGAAAGGGATGCTCACGGGTTCTTTCGCCACTCAGCTTTGTTTATTTCCATCGCTATTTGAATCACTTTTTGTTTATACTGTGCCTTTGCGAGATCTGGTTTCACTCATATGGTTATTCGGTAACCTGACAGCTCACGATGGTAATTTCAGGGCCAACGTCAAAACCCATGCAATGTGGGAGAGCTACCGTAACCGTTCGTACCTAACGCTGCACGGTAGCTCGAAATGTCATGTACGTCCTTGGAAACAAATAGATGAAATGGGTTCTTTGGTCTTTGGCGCTTTTCCTTGGTCGTAACGTTGGTTGTAAAAAACATAGTTTCAAGACAAATGACTTCCAGCGGCATTCACGTAAGGCTCAGCGTAGGTGATGAACGATCACCAGGCCATGACCTGACGAACGGGTCTATGCCGCCCTGCTGGCCCGACCTGAGCTGACCTGACCAGCTCCTTTCTGCCGGACCGGACGGCCTCGTGAAGCGGCAGGTCCCCCCTCACGTTGCGGATGCCCAGGCTGGCGCTGTATCGAGCCAGCATCTTCACCGTCTCTATCTGGCCCTTCGCAGCGCCGCAGTGGGCCGGCCTAAAGAACACGACGGCGGTGGTCAGCTGTGCAAGAGAAAGCAACGATGACTAGAATGAGCATGCTTTCTTTTGTTTACAACATGGAGCAAAAAGATCAAGTTGTCGCTTGTGACCCTACTGTCCCTGGCTAGTGGTCACCCATGTGCGACCCAAGTCACATCCTACCTCATTGAGCATTTATTACGGTTCTGGTGCTACGCCAGGCATTTCCCTGTGTCCCTTGGGTCGCTGCTGCCCCTTTTAACATAGGCATGTACTGACAATATTGACGCCGTTCCCGGATACTCCCCAGCGCCCCGAAGTCCTGACGTCCCCGGACACTCCCGAGCGCTCTGCGGTCCTGGCGTCCCCGGACACTCCCGAGCGCTCTGCGGTCCTGACGTCCCCGGACACTCCCGAGCGCTCTGCGGTCCTGGCGTCCCCGGACACTCCCGAGCGCTCTGCGGTCCTGACGTCCCCGAACACCCCCCCGCGCCCCGCAGTCCTGGCGTCCCCGAACACTCCCCAGCGCCCCGCAGTCCTGGCGTCCTCGAACACTCCCCAGCGCCCCGCAGTCCTGGCGTCCCCGAACACTCCCCAGCGCCCCGCAGTCCTGGCGTCCTCGAACACTCCACAGCGCCCCGCAGTCCTGGCGTCCCCGAACACTCCCCAGCGCCCCGCAGTCCTGGCGTCCTCGAACACTCCCCAGCGCCCCGCAGTCCTGGTGTCCCCGAACACTCCCGAGCGCCCCGCAGTCCTGGTGTCCCCGAACACTCCCCAGCGCCCCGCAGTCCTGGCGTCCCCGAACACTCCCGAGCGCCCCGCAGTCCTGGCGTCCTCGAACACTCCCCAGCGCCCCGCAGTCCTGGCGTCCCCGGACACTCCCCAGCGCCCCGCAGTCCTGGCGTCCTCGAACACTCCCGTGTCTCCCATGTGATACCCTGGCACTTCTGTACCTCCCTTGCGGTCCCCGGCCACTTGGTGCCTCAGTTGTCGTCACTGGATGCTTACTTGCGCCCTCTGCGATCCCCGGGTTCTCATGCACGTCTCTTGCATTCTTAGGGTACTTGCGTGGGATGCACGCCCCTTTCGGCCCCAGGGTCCTTACGCACGCCCCTTTCGGTCCCAGGGTCCTTACGCGCGTTCCTGCGATCCCAGAGTGCTCACGTGCGTCCCTTGCGGTCCTGTCGGTTGGGCTCGGCGCCGCTCCGGAGCAGTAGCTCGGTGCAGTCGGCGTGGCCCAGCGTGACGGCGTAGAAGAGGGCCGTGCAGCCGTTGCTGTCCATCACGTCCACGTCGGCGCCGCACAGCGTGACCAGGGTGTCGATGCAGTCCGTGTGTCCCCGGCTGGCCGCGCAGTGCAGCGCTGCGGCAGGCGGGCGTCGGGCCGCACTGATGCGCGCGCCGTCGGCTCGGTGCAGGTACACCGGCGCCGCACACAGACGCGCCAGCGTTATTCAGCCGAGACTCGTGAGCGTGTGCATGCAGGGCATTGTGTTCGTTATTAGAGCGTGATATACGATGTAAGCGGACGTGAAGAGACAAGAGGTAAATACACGATAGCGGTCGCGTGTTACGGTTGAAAGGAGGGCGGAAAGCAACAGCCGTCCGTGTAATTAGACCCGAACGGCACCTTCAGTAACGAAATGTTCAAAAGCATTGTTGACCTTTCGGTAAAGTCTTGCATTCATACCGGTCACTCGGACTGACAACGTGCGTCGTGCTCGGCAGGACCATTCATCAAACGGTGCTTCTCCTTCGCGCTTCTCCGCACGCGTGTGTCGCGTGTCACGCGTGTCAGTGTGTTCAGTGTGTGTCCGCCCGCGGGCCCGAGCGTGCGTAAGCGCGCGCCGGTGTGCGTACGGGCCAGGCGCAGCGGCGGCCCCGCGCGTGCTGCGTGCCCAGAGGGCAGGGCCGGGTCAGCCTCACCGGTGAGGCCGTCCTTGTCGGCGGCCGCCACGCTGGCTCCGGCGTTCACCAGGCTGACCAGCGCGTCCGAGCTGCCTGAGGGACAGTACGTCTTTGACGGCCGCGTCTCTGCAGGGTAACGGCAGCCCGTCAGCGGCTGGCTCAAGCTCGACGGCGGAGGTCGGAGACAGCCGAGGGCGCCACCGGGAAAACCCTTAGCTATAGGCGCGTTTTGCACGCTCACATTGATCCCGTGGACTCGTGTTCTACTGTGCAATTACCTATTGTTTCTGGGGCTAAGACTACATTCCTTCGGTGAAGGCAACACTCATAGCTGGGAAAATTAATTGCATTTCCACACGTGCATAACCGGTACTTGTGGCCTGTAGTGCTCTTCAAAACATCATTTGATTATGCATTCAAGTACATTACACGTAGGCCCTCTCCATGGAAAGGTCCTTTGAAACATACCACAACCACCGCAATTTCAACTTCCATATCTAAGTGAGAGTGTAAGATATTCATAAAAGGGATATAAGACGAGCATCGCTGTAGAACACAACCCCACGCGCGGGTACTAAACAGACCGCGTGGAAGCAATTGCGAGCGCATGATGAAACCATCCAAAGGAGAGCATTCAATAAGCGGAGACGGCACCATTTGACCTTTACGTCATTCACAATCAATACCCGTTGCCGTGGCCGCCAGTGAGAGCGGTGGCCGGCCGCCTGCCCTCACCGGCTGAGGCGGCCCAGAGCAGCGGCTGACGGCCGTCGTGGTCCACCACGTGCACGTCCACCCCCGCGGCCAGCAGCCGCCGCAGCGCCAGCAGGCCGACGCGCACGTCCGTTGCCATTTCTGATGGCACGACCGCGGCGTCAGCTTACCAGACAGCGAGGCCGGATCCAGCCGTCGCGTGTTTCGCCCCAGTTTTAATCGACGGACTTCGGCCTGAGAGCGAAGAATGTAAGCCGTCTCCTAAAGGCCCAAGTCATCAGAGCTTCCGAGACCCGTGAAGGCAAAGCCTTCCGGCACACATACACGTCATTACACTCAAAACGACACGGTAATCCTTTGTGCCAACCGAGCTGATGCGGCAGCGAGTCCTCGTCACAGGTATGGCAAGCGCCTGCGCTGAATGCATGGAAGCCTGAGCGAAAGTCCATCTCTCCAGTGATCACTGCACTGCAGGGCGTCAGCAGCACGGGTGGCGTGGACGGCTGCAGGTCAGCGGCATTCCTCACTCACACCACACAGCGCTGTGGGGCGGCGCCTCCGCACCTGAGTTAGGGCCGCACATCTGGGCGGCGTAGTGGATCGGGTAAGCGCCGTGGATGTCCGGGGTGGACGCGTTGGCGCCGGCCTCCAGCAGCACGTCCAGCAGGCCCAGCTCGCCGCACACTGTCGCGCGCACGGCAGCGGGGTGGTGTTACCGGCGATGGTGGGCGGTCGGGGCCGGGTCAGCACAGTGACATGAGGACACGGTCATGCTTTATGACGAAGCTCATGAGCTCTTTTGTCAACCATTTGTTCGATATTAAAAATCTTACTAGTGGGTGTCTCGCGTGAACGAACGAGTGGGCGAGCGAGTGTAAATAACCTGTGGAATAATGTACGATAAGATCTAGTGCGCCTCTATCTGTGACCCCGAATCCAGCCTGTTTGCTTTGCGTCATGGCGTGCCTTATATGTGGCCTAATGGGCAGCCAGTGCGCCTAATGTGGTGCAATATAGGTTCATGTACCTGATGTACATTCACAGTCCAGTGTGTCTGACCTGTGGCCCAGTGGACGACCGCGGGTGTCTGACCTGTGGCCTAGTGGACGGCTGTGGTTGTCTGACCTGTGGCCCAGTGGACGGCCGCGGGTGTCTGACCTGTGGCCCAGAGAACGACCGTCGATATCTGACCGAGGCTCAATCTGTCTGACCTGTGGCCCAGTGCACGGCCGTGGGTGTCTGACCTGTGGCCCAGTGGACGGCCGAGTGCCGCTCGTGGTCCCTCCAGTCCTTGTCAGCGCCCCGCTCCAGCAGCAGAGTCAGCAGCGGCTGCTGCCCACTGATGACGGCCAGCAACAGCGGCGTCAGCCCGTCCTCGTCGGCGGCGTCCAGCAGGTCGGGTCGAGCGTCCAGCAGCAGGCCAGCGCAGCCAGCACCTGACGCGTCCGCGCAGCGGTGCAGCGGCGTCCGTCGGTGCCCGTCCAGCTGCTCAGCCGCCCCCGGCTGGCGGTCAGCACGGGACGGGGCTATAGGGGGGCTACCTTAGGGCGCGGCTCTGTTCATGGCCGGCTTTGATTAAGGTCGGCTGCGCTGTATGTGCATTTGCCGCTTGCTATCGAAATATATTGTGCTGTTGATACGGACATGCCAGTGGATCATCAACTATGCAGGTTCTGTATCGAGGGCGGCCAGTGCCGGTCACGCTACGCTAGAGGACACTTATCGCCATAGCAGCATTTGATAACGGGCCACTCATTAGGTGGTCCAATCAAGTGGTCAAGGGGTTCGGTGCCGAGCAGGGCATAGCGGTCCGCCCAGTCGATGGTCCCCTGGGGTCCAGCGGTCCCCGTGGTCCCGTCACCTGGCTTCCTAGGATCCGTTGCACCTCATTCACGTCGTCCCTCAGGCAGGCGCGCATCAGGGGTGAGACCCGCTCGGCCGAGGCCGCCGTGGCCGCCTGCTCCGGCGCCGCGGCCTCCTCGTACCGGGCCGGCATCTCGGCCACCGTTGTCATGGCGACGCCTGTCGGTAGCCAAACAAAGCCGGCCGTCGGTGGTGGGGATACGAATGTGGGTCAAACGATACGGGCAGCAGGTCATTGGGGCTGTTGCACACCCGGGGAATACGTCCATTCCAGGCGGCATCGGTCTATTTGAAAAGTTTGGCCATCGGTGATGCATCCAAATTGTGTTTGGCTGGTCATCAACAATGAACTCATCCACAATGGCAACCCTGACACTGAAATGCTTGAAACGTGATCAAATGATCCCATAAAATCAGCAGTGACGCCGCAGCGATCTCTACACCTATAGAGCGGCGGCGGTGGACTGGCAATCACACCCTTGTTAACTATCACTGCGGTACAATCGTGCGTTGGGTTCGCAACAGTTGTCCGCCTTATTGACAAATGAAGTGTTAATAGTGGCGCATGTGAAGGAAATCGAGTCTCAATGTCTCGTTTTCGTTTGGACTTCATACCAGGCCCCGCGCAACGCCCAAGACTGTTTTGTAGATCCCTCTGTGCCGGCATCGTAACAATTCTACCGCGTGCATTTCCGCCTCTGTGGGTACATTCAGGGATGCGTCATGTGCGTGATCATGCGTTCTTGACACGCAACCGACGTCAGCACCAAAGACTGCAGAAAGTTTGCTTCGGAACCGCAGTAATCTGCACCAGACGAAGGGGGCGGGAGGGACGTTTTGTGCCGAGGACTGGCGACCTCAAGGCGGTCCAGTCTGCTGTGCGTTCCCAGCCCGGCGCGATCGACTGGGGTGGGAGCAGCGCCATTATCGACCACACACCGACCGGCCAAAACATCCTGCTACTCTGGTGCACAGGACCGGGGCCAAACATCCTGCTGCTCTGATGCACAGGACCGGGGCCGAACATCCCGCTGCTCTGATGCGCATGACCGGGGCCGATTATCCTGCTCCTCTGATGCACAGGGCTGGGGCCGAACATCCTGCTCCTCTGATACACGGGACCGGGACTGAACATCCTGCTCCTCTGATGCACGGGACCGGGACTGAACATCCTGCTCCTCTGATGCACGGGACCGGGACCGGACATCCTGCTCCTCTGATGCACGGGACTGGGGCCGAACATCCTGCTCCTCTGATGCACGGGACTGGGGCCGAACATCCTGCTGCCCTGATGCACAGGACCGGGGCCGATTATCCTGCTCTTCTGATGCACAAAACCGGGGTCAAACAACCTGCTGCTCTGATACGCAGGACTCCAGTCGAACATCCCGCTGCTCTGGACACAGAGGATCGTACTATTCTGCTGTATAAATGGGGCAGAATTTTCTGCTCCTCCGATACAACGGGAAGAAAATGTCCTCTCCGGGTACGACAGCACGTAATAGCGTAGTCCAAGGCAACACATACGGGACGTGGCATTTTACGGGCTCAGATATCCAACCGGCATAGGATATAATCCCCCGAAACCACAGACCAAACACAACATCCTCCTCCGATGCCTAGACCGAACACAGCATCCCCTCCGATGCCCCGACCGAACACAGCATCCCTTCCGATGCCTCAGACCAGACATAACAGCCTCCTCCGATGCCCCGGCCTAACACAGCATCCCCTCCGATGCCTCAAACCAGACATAACATCCTCCCTCGGGGCCACAGCCCGGACGTGTCATCCATCCCCTTTTACACACACGTACCGAACATACCGGCCGCTTCCAAAACACACACCTGACAGACCATGTTGCCCGAACACGGACCAGACCCCGCGCTTGAACATGCAAGTACGATTTCAAAGAACTTGCTTGTAAACGCCTGACGGTCAATACCAGGATAAGCTGTTTGCATAATTTATTTCGTGATATACCATAGGACACTTGTCATGTCACGGACAACTGACGAAAGAGCAGTATACTTATTGCGTGACCTCGTGCCCCCCACTATGATTGATTCATGATGGAATGCAATTATCCCCTGCTGTCTGAAATGCCGTTGCATGATGCGTGCGACGGTCAGCAATTAGCAAAAGAAGGCTCAGCGACACAGCACTGGTTGGCAAACTACTGCGGCACATTGTTAGGCGCACGCTCATGTAGTCTATCATGACGACTGCATCGACGCTATTATGCGCACTTTATATATATATATATATATATATATATATATATATATATACATGATTAATTTTTCATCACTTGCGCTCGTAGCTCAACCAGCTAGCAGAATGTTTGAGGCTCAGTCGAATGGCCCAGCTGGTTATTTAAGACCGGTTTGATGTTACCGTTAGACCGTAATGTGCAGTAATCACGATCTGATGATGACAGTGAGGACGAACTTTCCGACGTGAGCATGTCGTCGTGAGCACGGATGCTGGGCCTTAAAGCGTCAGTGGCCACTGGGCCAGGTGTCGTGAGTCTAGGCTGCAAGCAGCATCACAACGCAACCGGAGTACTCTTTCCAGATCGATTTTATATCGAACCACCGCCTGTCTGCCCCGCACTGCCCTGGAGTTTAACACCACCTTTGACAGCCTGTCAATCCAGTGCTTTCCGATCGATTTCAAATCAAATCATCGCCTGCCTACACACGGCGTCTCTCGTTCGGTTAAGGGCTTATTGCCAAAGCGTGCCTCCCACCCCTGACCCGCACCTCGCCGTCGGGGGCGTGACTGAAGGCCCCCATCATCAGTCGGCGGGCCCAGCGTGTGTAATTGGCCTCGTCGGCAGCCTGCCCTCTCCCACCGCGCCCGCCAAACCGCCGCCAGAACGCACGCACTGTGTGTCTCGCTGGTCACACGGTCAACGCCGGAATGCAGGAGATGTTACGATGTCGAAGACCACAGACGTTATGCGTGCCGGTGAGTGAGCGGTTGCGCTTATTAGCGGCGCGTGGTCACGCCCAGCATGGTTTTACATATGCACACACATTTACTGGGGATCTCTGCTCCAGCCCGCTCCATGAGATGGTCACATGCATGCCACCCCTGTAGCGTTTCGTTCTAGGCCAGTTAGCGAGCCTCTTAATCAATAGCGGCGGCGCTCGGCCCCCACCCTCGCTCGGCATACCCTGGGTCGTGGGGGTGTTTCGCGTGCCTCCGGGCCAATGGACGGACCGCTACCCGACACGTGGATCAATAGGATCGCACTCGTGATCCGAGTCTGTTTGCGAGGCCACATTCCACCGGACAGGTCAGCGCTGTGAGTCGCCAGTCGGTCTCCAAGTTACGCTTTTTTCGGCGAGGAACTTTTGCGACTTTTTGCTGCTTCGGGGTCTTTATTGATCTTCCGTCACGTGCTCAGGGAGGCGGAAGTTCTCGCGTTCTGTAACGTACCGACGAAACGCATGATGCAGCTGAGGAAATCCCGGAGGAATCTTGCAATCTTATCTGCCCGGTATCTAAGCTTAAAACGCGCCATGGAGCGCGTAGCCATGCTTTTCCCCACTGAACGATCACGCCTTTTGAAACATTGCCGTGTCCAGTCCGACCATGTCGACCAAGTGCGGTTAATTGCTGCCCGTTTGGGTCGGAGATAGATGACACAATTGTTATACAGGCAGTGCTGGAGTCTGGCCTTCTTTTACGTGGAGTGATCAAATTTCCAGAAAATCAATGAAATATAATATCGATAAAAGGAAATCAATAGGTCAATGTTAAAGGAGCATAGTAGCCATGCGGCTGCAGGTGGTCAGCAGTGCTGCACTGTCCGCCATTCCCTTCTCTGCCGTCTTCACCAATTTCTTGTTGGTAAAGATCTATGCAGGCTCTTACTCAGCCTATAATTCGGCTCATAGTTTGGACCTCTGGCACCCAATTCAAGTCGACATGAGTTATTTCCCTCTTCACTGGTTTGTCGTCTGTAGTGCTGTATGCAGGCTCTTCTACAGCCCATGAATGGCGCACCGTTTCGGCCGCTGCAACCCAATTCGAGTCAACCGGAACCATACCAGGTACTAAGTTTTTGTTTCAGGGTCAGAAATGGTGTCCATCCAAGTGTGTTGTACGCCTTTATTATCAGAAGCTTGATAAACATCATGTGCTGCGAATCGGAGTCTATTCCGCTGGAGCTGAATCAGACACTGGCATGCATGAGATATGCGTCAACACTGCATGGCTGGAATTCAGTATCTGTCTAATTCACATTGCTCATCCGTCTTACATTAAAGGACGTTGATGACTTGAAAGGAATCGCGTGATCCACCCACGCTTCGTACTCAGGATCCCTCGACCCTAGCGGTTTCTAAGTCAGGTAACCACCTGGTACTGGCCATTTCGAAAGCTACGAAGAGAGGCCGGCTCACAAACTAATTAGGTAATCTGGACAACAAGTGTTTTCTTAACGATGGATTCCGGCGTTTCCAGACGCGCACTCCTATTTTCCTGATCGTATCAGGGGTAATACCCACTGGTACTGAACGTGTCGGCGCTAACATCTTCTTACTGCTGACTGTGCCGATATTGCCACCCCTTCGTTACTGACCACACCACTGGTGTTACTCCTCTGCTACTGGCCAAGTCGGTGATGCACTCATCTGCTGCTGACCATCCCAATGGTGCCGTTGCTCGCTACAGACTGCGTCGATGGTGCTGCTGCTCTGCTACTGACCGTCGATGGTGCCGCCGCCCTGCTACTGACCGTCGATGGTACCGCTGCCCTGCTACTCACCGTGCCGCTTTTACCATTTATCCGCTACTGACCTCACCCGTGGTGTCACCCTCTGCTGCTAACCATATTAGTGTGGTATCACTGCTCTGCTACAAACCGTGTCGATGCTACCACTCATCTGCCGCTTAACACATCAGTGGTGTCACTACTCTGCTACCAGCTGTGTCCATGTTACCACTTCTCTATAAATAACCGTGTCAGTAGTGTCACTATTCCGCTACTCACCGTGTCGCTGGTGCCTCTCTTCCACTAATGTCCGCATTCCTGGTGTTACCACTCTCCTACTTGCCGATCCGGTGTCATCAACTCCCTGCCACTGACTATCTTGGTAGTGCTACCCTCTGCTACTGACCGTGTCGCTGGTGTCAATGCTCTGATACCGGTGGAACAGGTAACACCGTGCCGGTGTCACCACTGTTACATTTCTCATTTCACGTATCAGGTACTGACCATGTCGACGGTGCCACTACTCTGTTACTAACCTTGTCGGTATTACCACTTTCCTGCAGCTGAACAGCACCGCTGTTGTCACTTCGCTGCTATTGACCGCATCGGTATTCCCCGTTATTGACCGTGTCGATGTTGCCGCTCCGTTACCTCGACCGTGTCGATGTTGCTGCTCTGTTACCTCGACCGTGTCGATGTTGCCGCTCTGTTACCTCGAACGTGCCGATGTTGCCGCTCCGTTACCTCAACCGTGTCGATGTTGCCGCCCTTCTATCTCAAACGTGTCGAAGTTGCTGCTCCGTTACTTCGACTGTATCGATGTTGCGACTCCTATGCCACTGACCGCGTCACTAGTGATATTCTTCTGCCCCTCTCCATGTTGCTGGTGCCGCTGCTCTGCTGCTCAGTGCGTCACTGCTGCCGCTGCTCCACTGCTCATCGTGGCGCTGGTGCCGCTGCTCCAATGCTCACCGTGTCGCTGGTGCTGCCGCTCTGCTGCTCACCGTGTCGCTGGTACCGCTGCTCCACTGCTCACCGTGTCGCTGGTGCCACTGCTCCACTGCTCGCCGCGTCGCTGGTGCCGCCGCTCTGCTGCTCATCGTGTCGCTGGTGACGCTGCTCCACTGCTCACCGTGTCGCTGGTGCCGCTGCTCCACTGTTCACTGTGCCACTGGTGCCGCTGCTCTGCTGCTCATCGTGTCGCTGGTGCCGCTGCTCTACTGCTCACCGTGTCCCTGGTGCCGTTGTTCCACTGCTCACCGTGCCGCTGGTGCCGCTGCTCTACTGTTCACCGTGTCGCTGGCGCCGTTGTTCCACTGCTCACCGTGTCGCTGGCGCCGCTGCTCCACTGCTCACCGTGTCGCTGGTGCCGCTGTTCCACTGCTCACCGTGTCGCTGGTGCCGCTGCTCTACTGCTCACCGTGTCGCTGGTGCCGCTGTTCCACTGCTCACCGTGTCGCTGGCGCCGCTGCTCCACTGTTCACCGTGTCCCTGGTGCCGCTGTTCCACTGCTCACCGTGTCGATGGTGCCGCTGTTCCACTGCTCGCCGTGACGCTGGTGCCGCTGCCCTGCTGCTCACCGTGCCGCTGGTGCCGTTGTTCCACTGCTCACCTTGTCGCTGGTGCCGCTGCTCCGCTCCTGGCCGTGCCCCGTTGTACCAGGCGGTCGATCGGTGCTGCCAGAGCTCGGCCCTCCCGAGCCGTGGCCAGACTGCGGCGAGCACCGACGACGACCCGCACGCCAGCAGCAGGTCAGCGCGCGCACCTGGTGGGGAGGGGACCGGCTGGGACGGATATGGACAGGAAGGCACTGGAACAGTGCAATGAATGCGTGCGTCTCTTTAAGACAAGGCCGTCTGTTTGTGCGCGAAGATCACGGTTGGCAACAGGCGTGCCCGGGCGAACCTTGCCCACGTGTCCCTGCTACCGTGCCTCGCAGCGTTTTACACGGGAGTTCGTGGCGACGCCGGGCTGTGTCCACCCCTCAAGGTGACCTCCGCCTGGAGTCCGTGGCGACTCAGGGCTGTGTCCACCGCTCAAGGTGACCTCCGTCTGGAGTCCGTGGCGACTCAGGGCAGTGTCCACCCCTCAAGGTGACCTCCGTCTGGAGTTCCGTCGCCTCCGCCGGCGGCCGTCGGAGGGCGGCCGGCACTGACGCCCGTCGATGGTATCCAGCGTGGGCGCGCGGTGAGTGCTGTCCCGCTCGTGGGCGCCGTCATTGTTTCCGGCGCACGCGGTGACTGCCTTTTCACGGGGAATGATGTTGTTTGGAGGGTTGTCCGCTGGCGTGTCGTCGGCGTAATGAGCGCAGTCGAGTGCTGACCGGCACGGTGTTTTCCCAACAAACGTGCGGTAGGCAGGTCTAAGGCTGTGGAAGGTTTGGACATTTATCGCTGGGGAGTGCTTTACAGATCAAAGCTCGCGAATGCTTCAGCAGGAAACCAAGAGCGCAAGGGCCTGCATTCTCCGAAGCGGGAGAACGATCAGAGCGTTTCCATTTTCCAATAATGCCAAGCCAAGTCCATTGCCTTCCCGTTTACTGCAGCCTTTAAACTTCCAGGTGCTGAGTTGTGTGTGTCGGCTTGTTTCGGTCGGTTTGACTTGAGCCCGGCTGGGTCTTCATTAAAATGAATGCTACGTGCTTCGTGCAGTGTGCTACGTTTCGTAAGATTTAGTGCCGTTCACTGAAACTTCGCAGCGGTGTTCGTATTTCAGCCAATTGCCCCGAATTCGATGACAGACTCACCGCAGATCGGAGTGCCACTAAGTTTATCCTTCGCGCCTTTGCCGGGTTTGGCTGAAGCCACGTCTTACATATTTTGTTTTGCAAGACAGAGATATCCAACTTGTCATCAGCTTCTAGGTCTTGTTCGGTCTCGTAAGAAGGTGATGGGCTCAGACTCAAGAATCTGGGACCCTGACGCGGACGCGGACTGAGTCATAACGGCTCGGACTCTTCTGCCAAGACCCCGAACACTGAGTCGCACTCACGAGCCGTGAAAATGTCGAGGCTGATACGTATGATTTGATATTATGGTGAGATATGGAGTCAAACTCAGACTCCATACAGGACGACCCGGACTCGGACTCGGTCTCTCTGATCCAGATGCATGGCTGATGGGCACCAGTGGTACTCCTGTTGTAAAGTTTCAGTGCATAACGTTACAACCGAGGACAAAGGGCAAATATGTCCTGCTTGATCTAGGAAAGATGAAATTAGGGCTTTTTGCGGCTTCAATCTTTCAAGGATATATAAAATGTTACAACGCCTTGCAAAACGGGCTTGACTTTCTACTCCAGCACGGCAGCTCAAATACATACCGTCGCTTACCCAACCCTATAGTAGATGCCCTCGACAGCAGATTCTTAGATGGTTGCAATACTTTTTGAAGCAGACGCATCCCAGGACGTTTGACCTGAGCCCGGTCAATGTCGAGCTGATGCTGCAGCACGTGACCCTGACGTTTATCCAAAGAAGGCACCGAGGGAAACACACGGCAAAAACGACTGTAACAAGTCCAGGTCTTGCAGCGTTGCTTTGCGATAACATTCTTGAAGTTCTACGCCACCCTGCTGTTGTAGAACGAGAAACTTTGGAAAGGAGCGCTGTTTGACCAAGTAAGAAATGCTTTTCAAGAGCCTTGCCATCATACGTGTGCACGGCAATGCCCCACCGTCCACGCCGTCAGCAAGTGCAATAGCGCCCAGGCGAGTGCAACATCAGGTCACAAATGTCTTCAGTCAGGGTTTAGGACCCAGCCACACCTCTGCAGCTGCGGCGCGTCACATATAGATAACGCCGGCCATCCTGACGCACCCTAGTCCACAGAAAAGACGTGCTTTAGTTGTGTATTAATATTAGAAGGTTTTGTACGATGAGGACAATCCATCAACACCGATGACATTTAGCAATAAATATTTGCCCAGCAGAAAGCAACACGTAGAAAACTAGCGCGGTGTAGTATGAGTGTGGCTTCTTTGGTGGCAGCGATCAAAAATATGTGAACAACGAAGGAAACCACATCGACAATCAGCCGTTCGATCCGCGCCATCCCACATACATAATTTGCTCCTGTTTCGATATACGCCGTCATAGGGGACGCATTCTCCCGCAAAAGGATCCCTTTCGTGACCAACAAAACGGAGACGGCACGATATCGTACATCTTGGAGTACATCGTATTGAGTTTAGCGTCCTACAAATCAGATGTTCCGAAAACCGGTGACTGCTTTCCAAGTGTTGCCCGAGGCAGGCCGTGCACGGGAGCCTGCACATAACCAATACTGCTGCACGCGTCCACATTTGCGTAACACATGCTTTACAGAAAACAAACACCTCAGGCTAACTAAACCTGCAGAGGGAACAGAATCAGTAAAAAGGCTTGCGATCCTTCGCATCCCTCCCGTAAATTACTAGCACGATGTGCAAGGGACCAACATCATCCAGCAAGCACAGGCACAACGCGCTACCGCGTTCAACTAGCAATAAAAGTAACGTAAGGTACCTATCAACAACGCCACACCTGCTTTCTAGTTCAACAAAAAGTGGAGGCGAATGGGAACCTTTGAGGCACTGGGCAATCTCAGGAATCATGAGTCACCACTCGCAACAAAGTACAAAGCACCAAACGGGAATCGCAAGCGAGCCGTCAACCGACGGTCCTTCCAAACTCGCATAGAGAGCAGGAGCAGCCACCGGTCCGCAGACGCAGGCGTCTGCGCCGCGGCCAGACGCCCCACCTCCTGTCATCTGGATATATCGTCACTCACACTCCCGCCAGACGCAGCAAGCGGACGTCCGAGGACAGTGAACCGCCGACCATCCTCGACATCGCGTCACTCGCCACGCCACGCACACCGTACAAAACTAGCCATCTCCGACAGCGTACAAAACTCACCGCTGCCACGTCTTACAAAACCCGACCTCCTGCCGACGTCTCACCGCTCACCCATCCCAGACAGCTCGGCAGTCTACCCCCGGTGTCCCGCCACCCACAGGGTGCACCCACCGCCACCCCCAATCTCGCAGAACGCGGCACCACCGGCCACGCGGCCCTGCCAATAATACAGACGCGCACGACACACTGCGAGCGTGCGGCAGCGGCTCGTCAGGAGCAAGCGACTATCACAGGAGGCTAATCGGCGATTATTTAACAGCAGCCTTATCCTAGACCTTTGGCATGGCATCTACCTACGTAAAAAGTATTCAGGCTTGCGTAACAAGATGCTGCTGCAAGGCCGCGCATGCGCAGATGCGACGCGCAGATGCTGCTGCACGACCGCGTCGGACGCCCGCTCCAGCCGGGCGGCACACAGACACTCGGCGCTTCCCATCGGATGAGGCCGTTGCAGCTGGCGGGGGCCGCTGGCGGCTGGTGGGGGCCGCGCCGGTACCCCTTCCTCCGCAGCTCACGAGGCTTGGCCGCCCGCCCTCCGAGGCGCGCGCACCCCAGACCCGTCTGTCTCGGGGCCAGTGTGGCCCTGAGCCGGACGGCCCGGCGCCGGCCGGCCTCAGGCTCCGAGCGTGTCCCTGCTCCCTGGGCCGCCCGGACTTCGTCTACTTGCGCAGCCGCGGGGAGGGGCTGTCGGGCGGCGTGGTGGCCGGCGGCTGGAAGCCACCCAGGTGCGAGCGCGCCGCCGTCGGCAGGCCCTGGATCGTCTCCTGGATCGACGTCGACGCCTTGCGCACGGTGGTCTTGAACGAGAGCCGCTTCAGCGTCTTGGGCGACGGTCCCGGCTTGCTGAGGTCCACGTCCACCAGAGCGCCGTCCGTATCGGCTGCGCGAGAGCGCGACAGGTCAGCCAGGGGAGGTAGAGGAGCAGGTGGTCACGTTACCGCGACAGCAACGCGAAGCCTGGTCTGAACGGGACGATGGATACGGAGAAGACAGACTAGTACAGACACATCGGGGGAGGTGACTGCGAGAGAAAATAGCATTACAGTTGCTTAACGCGATGACGTTGGCGGTATACTTTCAGGCGAACATTACGAGGCGTAAACGAGGAGACGGACGACGCAGACAAATAAAGAGCGAGGGAGACATCAGCGAAGGCACAAGCAAACAGTTGGCGTCTGACCTCTGGACCGTGGCTCGCTGGCCCGACCCGTCCTGCCCGGCTGGACGGCGTGGGCCGGGTCCACCAGGGCCGACGCGAGCGGCGCCGGCTCGGCACCTGGCGGGGCGGAGTGGGCGTCAGGCGGCGGCAAAACCACCCCAGCGGCGGGTGGAGGGGCTGGTCAGCTGCCGGCCCAGTGGTCCGGCGCCGACACAGCCCGCCCGCTCTGTACTCCGCTCGGACAAGCCTGGGAAGTAGCCCGCCCGCTCTGTACTCCGCTCGGACAAGCCTGGGAAGTCCGCCGAAAACGAACGGGGAAATGCGGCGTGTGCGGGTATCGACGGATCTCGCGATCGAAGTTGCAGTGATCCTGCTGATGGCGCTGCATTCATATCCGGGTGGGTGAGCGGCGTCCCTGACCGCTGAAAACCGGTCGGTACCGGCTGACCTGGTCTGATCCAGTCTGACCTGGCCTGACCCGGTGCCCCGCACAGCAGCGCCGTCAGCGCCAGGGACCCACCGTGCGCCGGCCGCGGCACCATGTCGGGCAGAGGCGGCGCCGGACTGTAGACGCTGCCCACCAGCTCCTCGAACGTCGAGAGCTCGCGGTGGTTGGCCACCAGCGTCTCCAGCGCCTGCGAGCGCTCCTCGAAACTGCGGGGCGCGCCGAGCAGCGTCACACTCCGGTCGCCGCCAGCAAGCGCGACAAAATCCTCGCGCTGCACTACACGGCGCTGCTGCGGTAGTGTTGTCTTCAAAACAGTACAGCACAGAGGATAGTTCACCTTCATGTGCACGGCAGCGACCGCCAAACTGTGCCTCAACGTTGCCAACGTAAAAGCAGGAGCATTCTATCACGGGCACCCACATTCCGACGCCGGCCGACCAGCAGCACGGCTCCGACGACCGCACCAGCACTCACAAGTTCAGGTAGTGCGGCAACATGCTGCGCTTGGCCCTGGACGCGTTGAGAGCGGTGGCGCGCACCAGACCGGGCAGGATCTTGCGGCCCACGATGGCGCCGTTGAAGAGCGGCCCGAAGAACGGCACCTGTGACGAGCGGGCGGCGGCAGCCAGGTCAGGTCAGGTCAGGTCAGGTCAGGTCAGGCACGGGGCGGCCAACTGGGAGGCATCCTGACGCCGGTGCTGGTGTCACGCCCCAAGCCCGTGCCCTGTACGAACCGCTTGTGTAGGTCATCTAAGTTAATTAATTCCGGCTGGAAGGGCACGGAGCTTCGTGCAGGACATCTTACTTACAATAATTGAGGTCCTGAACGGACTGTGTGTCACATGAGCACATGAGCGAGACGTCATATTTTGTGTGTTACATGAGCGGAAGAAGTCATATTTTTTCGGGGCACGCGACTGCACGACAAAGGATCCTCCTCCATCCTCAACTCATGAATCAAACCATTTGAGGTCATCTGGAGGAACACGCGAATTAACGCAGAGGGAAGCAGTGACACAAAACGATCGCGTGAACAGTGCCGCGCCCGCGGGGGCGCCCCAGTCAGCCCTAGTATGACGCAGCCGTCACGCTCACCTCCGGCTTTCGGGAGAGCTGGATGCGGAAGAGGCCGCTCTCGAGCGGGTAGATGACGAGCAGTACGTCGCAGAACTCGGTGGGGATGATGCCGCGCCGGTAGTCGCGGCCGTGCTCCGACCACACCACGTGCACCTCGTCGTTGCCGAGGTGCCGGGTCTGGCGGCCGGGCGGCGAGGCGGCGTCAGTAGCGGCGCCGGCTCCGTCGGCGCCCGGCGCACGGCCACACAGATCCGCCGACCACCGGCGGGGCGCCGAAGCACACAGCCTTTACAACCTATTGGACTCTGGAGACTGTGGTCTAACAGCTGCAGGCGCAAGGCATTAACAACTCCCTCTTCTTCAGCGCCGATCACTGACACACTTGCAATGCGCTGCAGGGGAACAGGGCGCTGAGATCGATCTTCACAGCTGAGCTGCCCGCGAGTCGAGCGTCCCTACCGACCTGCCTACCTTCCTTCTCGAGGGCCCGACCTACCTTCTGGAGAAGCGCCTCCTCCGTGTGGGACGGCATGCGCGTGGACACGTGGAAGAGGCACTCGGTGAAGGAGGTGGCGTAGTAGGGCGCCGTATCGCCGCTGGTGCCGTTGCGCTGCAATCCTCCCATGAAGCCCGTGTGCGTCTCCAGCTCCACCTGCCGGCGGGTACGGGTCAGCAGAGCAGCTCCGGGGACGGGGCGACACAAACGGCTGGCACAGGGCACGGAGCGAGCGACGAGCGACGAGGGACAAACGACGAGGGACGAGCAGCGAGCAACTGCCAACAACCGTCGCAATGTGGCGCTGTGGAGAGCTGCCACAGGCTGAAAAGGACGATTTGCGGAAAGTCAGAAGCACATGCAGACGGACGAAAATTTCAGATACGTACGCAGAAGAGCATGAACCACTAGAGGAGACCAACGAGCATACAACACAGCTGTACAAGGGGAGAGAAGCTGGGAGGGCGTGTCAGCACTGACCTCCCAGGCGAGCCCAGCCACGAACTCCTCGAACTGCTGGCTGCCGGCGGAGTTGGCCAGGATCGAGCGCTTGTCCTCCTGGCCCAGCGCCACGTAGATGACGGCGATCTTGTGCGTCTCGCGGCATTTCTGGGAGCGCGGGTCGTTGGTCAGCACGGCGGGCAGCCGAGCCGCCGCGGCCGCCCGACAGCGACAAGCCCCCAATGATCACGGTCGCCCGGAGCGAGCGCGCCTCTCACCCAACGCCAGCCAAATGCCGCCCCCCGCCCAGAGTCGGGCCGGCGGGTGTCTCTGAGTTGGCCCTGGAGCAGGCGTGCGGAGGCCAACCGCGCCAGACTTGCCAGACCAGACTACTGGCCGCAGCGGACTGTGAATCCACTGCGCTTGGCATGGGCAGTTATCACGCCCCGGCTCCGTTCCCCGTGCCTGTATACCTTAGCCAAGCCCTGTCTCCCCGCTTCCACCCTCTCCACTCTGACCCGCGCTGTTGTGCCCACTGTTCCCTGGTATCTGCTCCTCCTATGCCGTGCGCCATCCCTACACCGTCTGCGCTCCGCCCCTCCGCGCCGCTCACCTGGTTGTCGAGGTTGCGCAGCTCGCGCAGCAGCCGCTCCGACTTGCGCAGCAAGTGGATGTGCGGCCGACGCGCCCAGCCGCTCAGCCCCAGCTGGCTAAACAGCAGCCGGCCGTGCTGGAAGGGCGCGCCGGCCTGCTGCGCCGCCGGCGCCCGGCAGGCCGGTGCCGGCAGGCTGAGGGCCGGTGCCAGACCGCGTGTCAAAGGCGGTCACGCGCGCACGCGGGACCTTCACAAACATGGCGGCGTCGGATAGCTGAGAACTGCCCGGGTGAGACGTATTGTAACTGTCGTATTCGTTAAAGGGGGGGGGGGGAGCACATTACGGTCGGCTGCAAAATCCTTCTGGCAGTTACGACAGCGCGAAAGACAACTGCTCCCCCCCCCCCCCCCCCGTCAGTGAGATACCTGCGTGTGTGAAGGGCATGGCAACATCCCGCATCCTGTCGGCAAAGCGCTGGTATTTCGTCGCGTGAGGACCGACCGGCCTGCCGCCTGGTGGTGGTGGTGGTGGTGGTGGTGGTGGCGGGGGCGGGGGCGCTGTACCTGTTGTCGACGGTGCGGGCCGTCTCAAGCTCGGCGCTCCGCTGGCTCAGCAGGGCGTTGATGGCCTCCACGTGCCGCTCCTGGCCCAGCACCGACGGCAGCACCGACGCCGCGTCCGCGGCGGAGGCGCACTCTGGCGACGTGTCGTCCAGGTACAGCAGCAGCTGGACGACGGTCACGTCAGGTCAGATCCGGTCACCAACACGCGTCGACCACCAGACCGACATGACCGGCCAAAGCATACTGCAGCGCAGGACAGGGTACGACGGACAGGCGGGGGGGGGGGGGGGGGGGGGAGCTCAGCTGGCACTGTGCCACCGTGGGTGCTCACCTCTCCGACGTACCAACCAGGTTCATAACCAAACAAGGCGCAACAGGTCGTTCCACTTCTAAAATAAAATCGTAGTGTTCGTCTGTGCACACGTATGTTTGTTTTCGAAAACCTTCGTAAACTGAGCACGATTTCACCGAGGACAAACTACGCAATCATATTTGTGCAACGTCCGCGTTTTCGTGCGGTAGGTCGTTCGCCCGCCCGCGATGGATCCGCCGCCTCTGAGCCGCGCTTAAGATCCGTGAGGGACATCTAGGTCATTGAATCGTCCTGACAATGACACCAACTGTAAGGTCACTAAATCGCCCTGACACTGACACCAACTGTAGGCCGCAGTAGCTTCACTCGAGTGCAACTTACGCAGCGAGTTCAACACTGCTACACTCAAAACCCGCCCGCCATCAGCCGCAGGCTGCGAGCTACTGTCGTCCCGTCCGCACGCCCGCGGCCCGTGAGCCGGCGTCGGTGACCGCAGCGGCGCCTACTGTCACGCCTGTGACCGCAGCGGCGCCTACTGTCACGTCGGTGACCGCAGCGGCACCTACTGTCACGTCGGTGACCGCAGCGGCGCCTACTGTCACGTCGGTGACCGCAGCGGCACCTACTGTCACGTCGGTGACCGCAGCGGCGCCTACTGTCACGTCGGTGACCGCAGCGGCGCCTACTGTCACGTCGGTGACCGCAGCGGCGCCTACTGTCACGTCGGTGACCGCAGCGGCACCTACTGTCACGTCGGTGACCGCAGCGGCGCCTACTGTCACGTCGGTGACCGCAGCGGCACCCACTGTCACGTCGGTGACCGCAGCGGCATCTACCGTCACGTAGCCGTGGCGCCGCTCATCGGCCCATCCCGAAAGGCGCGCTTTGTGGATGGCCTACAGACAAATGTGTGTTCTGCAACTGTCAAGCGTCTAATGAATTAAAGCGGCTTCTTATTTCGGCCCATACGTGAGGTAAGAGTAAAAGCAAAACATTAACCTCATGCACGACATAGCACGTTGGAGCTGCCCACCCAGCACATTTTAACACGTTTCACCAAAACGCGTCGTTGTTGAAGGACGGCACGCTTGCATGTGACAATTTAGGAGCGCTGAAATGACAGCCCTCATCCGAAAAAGTGATGAGCTTATCCTCCATATTCCGTATTGTAAAAATCACCACGTTCCCCGCGGCATTTGTCAGTAGCTTACGCCTATCAACTCGAAACGCAAGCAATCAAATGAGAGCAAGCAGTTTACTAGCGACACATTGCATGTGGAAATAGGAGGAATGAAAGCAGCTAAATGGAATGAGAGTGACGAATAACCTGTTTGTGTGGTGCGAAAAAAGCACGCTGTTGCTGACTCAAGTTGCAATACTTTCGGAAAGAAACTCCCGTTTCCGGTTCATCTTTACCTTTTTAAGCTACGCTTAAGCACGGCGAGTATGAGATGAGCAAGGCACTTTTACGTCTTTACTTTTACACCCAGAACTACACATAGATAATGTCATAACAACACACCAAGCTTCTGATCACAAGCCTTTTCGTATTAAGAAATAATATGTGCACATGAAATATGCATATGCCCTTTGCATACGGTAGGAAAGGGTAGGGTAGGGTAGGGTAGGGTAGGGTAGGGTAGGGTAGGACAGGGCATGCCAGGCATGGCTGGATATGAAACGATGTGTCATAAAAACCAAATTATCACTTTAAAAATCACGACAACATGAAAACGCAACTTGCGATGGCCGGGAATCGAACCCGGGTCAACTGCTTGGAAGGCAGCTATGCTCACCACTATACCACCATCGCTTTCTGCAAGCCTCGAACCTGGTAAACCCGGCCGCCGCCGTGATGACCGACAAAAACATGCCGAGCGGGTAGTGAAAGTTCGCAGCCGGCGCGCGACCTGACTCACGTCGTCCAGGTTGTCCATGTCGCCCTCTGTGTCGTGCCAGGAGGGCAGCGCGCCGCGGCCCCGGTGCCGCACGGCGGAGCGCGGCGGCGCCGGCAGGCCGCCGCCCAGCAGCGACTCCTCCGACTTGCTGTGCGCCATGGGCGGCGGCGCGCGCCGGGCAGCAGGCAGCGGCGCCGACTCTGCCGGACAGGTGGCGGTCAGAAGGGCGCCAGACACCGGCCCCGTCCGCCGACACCAGCCGGCCGGCAGCGGTGCCAACTCTGCCGGACAGGCGGCGGTCAGGCGGGCGCCAGTCGCCGGCCCCGTCAGCCGGCACCAGTCGGCGGCCAGCGGTCCGCAGCCAGCGACAGCGGCAGGGACGGCACGGCCGCAGGACGGGTGAGAGTGGCCGCGGATTATGCGCGTCGCTCATGTGTCTTACCCTGCTTGTGGGCGCCTTGGTGACATCAGTGGTTGCCTCTTTTTGAAGCCACTGCGTTTCTTAGGCAAAGCTGCCCAAGCTGATATAGCAAAAGCCGGACGGTGAAGCGCCAGTTGGGCCGTTGATGGACGACTTCCACGGCACGCGCGAGTGCCGCGGAAGATCACAGCCTGACAGTCCCTGATTTCCCGACAGCCATGGCCTGCTAGAATCATCACAGGCCTGTCACATATATTTGGACAGTTCCTGATGTCAGTTCACTCTCTCCGAAATGTCGGGGGAGAGTACGCCTCTCCAAACTGTTCGTCGCGGAGCTCGCCCGGTCCTCTCACCTGCGCTGAATGAGTGCAGCTGGCTGATGGTGCCGTACAGAACGGAAGCGTCCCAGCAGAACTTGCCGCCCAGGTCCCGCAGGATTACGCGCACCTGGGGAGGCGGACACCACGCCGACGACGGTCACCACCTACCACGGCGTCCGATGAGCCCACCTCACGGCAACAGCGGTAAATATCATACTTCTCGTCGCAGCACGAACGTGGGAGTCGACATCCGTCTGCGGCTTACAAGTGACCCCGTGGCGGTTTGTAACGCGCTACGGAGGGGGGGGGGGGCGGTCGCAGCCTCCGCGCCCCCAGCGGGAGGGAAGGGGGTCTCCGCAGCAGTTGACGACGGGGGCCGTGCCGTCGCTGACCTGGGAGTGGGCGGTGCGCAGGCCGGCCGTGACCCCGCCGCCCGGCACCTCCAGAGATGGCAGCTCCACCAGCGACAGCAGCGAACGGTTGTTCAGAACGAAAAACTGCCGGGCAGACATTGTGCGTTGGTCGGAGGATGCGACAGCAGCGGTTCGGGTGCATGGATCGGAAGTGTAGCGCAGAGCTGGAGAGCGTCTTTCACGCCATACCGCTAAAACGAATCAGCTCCATCAGACAGCCGGCAGGCGGCTGCAGCATCCACGCAAAGCCCACCGCGCATCCCCACGGGTCCGCGAGCGAGCGAGCCGAAGGCCGACGAAAGCGACGCGCAGGAGCCACTGACAGGTCGGCCAGCGTGCTACCACGGCCACGGCCACCGCACCGGCCGGCGCAGCTCCCTACGACGATTCCAATCACCACTAGCGGCACGCTCGTCAACGCCCGGCCCGCAATCCTCTCACAGCCGCCGGAGTCGGCGCCGGCCTCCATGGCGCCCACGCCCAGCTGACCGCTCTGGGCAGGCGCGTGCCGCCTCCCCACCTGCACGTTGGGCGCGTAGAAGATGTCCGAGCTGAGCTCGTCGCGCGCCGCCAGCAGCGGCAGGTCATCATGCTCGGAGACGAGCGAGCCTAGCCGCACGGCGCCGCAGAGCATCGGGAAGTGGTCCAGGTGGTTCACCAGGTGCGAGATCACCTGCGGCCGGTCGGTGACGGGTCAGAGCAGGCTCGCCGGCGAGCGGAGCGTGGCACGGCTTACCGGGCGCCTCGTGGACGGCGGCGGGCAGCACGGGACAGCCGCAGCAAGGGAGGGCGACCACAGACAACGCTGGAACAATGAATCGGAGCGAAAAAAATAAGCGCACACCCGCCACGCGTGTCCAGTTGAACCTTGTTACAGCGCATCATTCCAGCCGCTTAGATCGGCTCGAGCCCTTGCCCGCCAGTGACGAGCTGTCGCCACATGACGTCATCAGTGGCCGGCCGCTGGGCGGGTGTGGGCCGCTCGGCGGCGTGTCCGCAGGCACTGACCGCGCGCGCCGCCAGCCCGACGGTGCCGCCGCCCTGCGGGCCGCTGTCCCGGGCGTCGGACGAGAGCCGCGAGTCGGCCGACTGCGAGCCGGACGACGGCGACGGGTCGCCCACCACCACGTGCAGCACCTGCGCGTCCGGCCGGCCGTCAGCGGTGGCACGACAGGTAGGGGGGGGGGGGGGGGGGGGAGACGGGCGAGACCGGCGCGGACACGCGGGCGTGAAGGGGCGCCGACGGGCGGGTGGAGGACCGTCAGCGTCGCTGCTACTGGGTCTGGCCTTCACGCGCACCAAAAATTGTTACGAGCTCATTTTCTATTGTAAGGCTCAAATTCTAAATGCCAGGCCAGCCAGTAGTCCGTCAAATATAAAACGGGACCAGACAGGAAACAATGATCAGCATTAAACGAAACCAGCCAACATGACGGACAGGCCAGAGATGCGTAGATTATGGCCGCGCGTATCGAAAGTTTTCACAAGGGTGTCAAAACCCGTACTAACCAACATTAAGGTACAGGGTAGCCTAGTTAATGGCACGTGGCACTTCACGGGAAAAAAAACATACAGCTGCCAAAGTATGGCAAAGTCAGCTGACAGCGATATGCGAAATCCTTATCACCAGTGCCAACGCCGTTTGTGGTCAGCCCATCACCAATCCCGTCACCAAAACAGCCGATGGTCAGTTATAACAACACTGTCCACAAATCCATGTTAACACCAATCCGCCAAAACCAATCGATTATCCAAGGGTTGAATGCAAACCAAAACAGACGCTGACTACCATGCAAGACCATGCCAAAGGGCCAATACCAAGGGCCAAGTTCCTGGAGAGATTAACCCAGCAAAACGAACGCAGTGCAGAGTTCAAGACACCGCCAACGCCGTATGTACAGGGGGTAGAGCCAGTTCGCATTAACGGAGTCTGTGTGCTTGGAAGGCCAAAGGGCCTGCCCACGCGGCCTCCGTGGGAGCATGCCAACCTGCTGGTACGGGTCAGTGACTGTAAGCGTAATATTGGGCTGGGGGTGAAGAGAAGACGCCGGCACCTCCCCTCCGGATAGGGCCTGCAGCATACAGGGTCAGTCGGGTCAGTCAGCGCACGGACGGGGATGGGAGGCGCGGGTCAGACCGCCCGCCGGCAGCCATCATCACCACACACACACACACACACACACACACAGGCACACACCGGCACACATGCAGACACAGACTGGGTGATACGCAGGGCATGGCCAGTCACCGAAGACGCACGGGACCACGCTGGTCAGCCACCGAAGACGAGCGAGACCACGCTGGCCAGTCACCCGAGACGCACGGGACCACGCTGGTCAGTCACCAGAGACGCACGGCATCACGCTGGTCAGCCACCGAAGACGCACGGGACCACGCTGGCCAGTCACCCGAGACGCACGGGACCACGCTGGTCAGTCACCGAAGACGCACGGGACCACGTTAGTCAGCCACAGAAGAGGCACGGGACCACGCTGACCAGTCACTGGAGACGCACGGGACCACGCTGGTCAGTCACCGGAGACGCACGGGACCACGCTGACCTGTCACCGGAGACGCACGGGACCACGCTGATCAGTCACCGGAGAAGCACGGGACCACGTTAGTCAGCCACCGGAGACGCACAACATCACGCTGGTCAGTCACCGGAAACGCACGGCACCACGCTGGTCAGTCACCGGAGACGCACAACATCACGCTGGTCAGTCACCGGAGATGCACGGCACCATGCTGGTCAGTCACCGGAGACGCACAACATCACGCTGGTCAGTCACCGGAGACGCACGGCACCACGCTGGTCAGTCACCGGAAACGCACGGCACCACGCTGGTCAGTCACCTCACGGACGGAAAGGACTAACGGCTGGTCAACACAGCGGCGGTCGCAGCCGCAGAGTGTGAGCCAGATATGGAGGACGAGACTGCCCAGTCACCACCGAAACAGAGGCACCAGTCCGGCAACGGAGCCCAGCTAGTGACAGAACACTGTCCCGACACGGAAGACGGGGAGGGTGAGGACTACCGCCTGCTTCAGTCTCACGAGTACCACGCCCGCCGGCTGCTACGACTCGCCGACGACGGAGGGTTACGCTAGCATGGCCGGGTGGCGCCGTGCCTCCGTTTGACGCGGATAATGTCCGTCAGCCTGCCTGCTTCACCGACCAGCCAAGGCCGGCATATCTCGCCCGAAAACGCAGCGTGGGTCATGGCAGGTGGGTTCAGCTGCCGTTGCAAATTTGAAATCAATGTTACCAAACCAGGGCATCCAAATGGCGTAGACCTGCCGGCCATACACCATCTCCTCGCGAATCAAAGTCCGGTGAGTTTGACCCTAGGAAACGAGACACCTGGAATATCTACAGTTCAATGGTAACCATGACACCGCAGTGTGCCACAGCTGATTGAAGGGAGCGCTCCACATTTATATGGGGCCTTGAACTGAAATAACCGCCTTTGAACACCTTTCAGCGTTGTTCATAATTCTGCCCTTCTTAATACCTAAGCCCGCCTAGTTTCTGAGCTATACGCCTGCGGAAATGGGGAAAGGTATATCAGGGAAAGTATTCAAAGTCACCTTGGCATTCGTAATGTCATAACGGTATTCGAATTCTGCCATTCCATAGGCCACGCGGCCATCAAGGCCAATAAAATATGATTGTCGAGGCGCTCATATCTGGCTTTCGTCATCGCGATTTCTACACATATCGGCCGCCAATTTGCTCTCAATCAATGTTGTGCAAGGTACGATAACGTAATTAAACCACTGGCGCATTGAGAAGTATGTTTACTAAATGGATAATTATGCTGTCTAGAGCAGTCTTTTCCACTTAGAAAATATACCAATATACATAAGTGAGCTTGTTTCATCATATCTGATGCTTGCTTCAGTATCTTCAGATGTAAAACATTCTCTTTAACTGCAGTGGGTGCATCTCGTAGTAGAAATTGGGGCTGTAGGGCGCTTTGACTGCACAGTCAAAGCGCGCCCATTACCTTTGCCCTAATCAAAACTGTATTCGGTACGTCACGTCAGGGCAAGGCCATGAGGCACCAGCCCATCTGGGGAAAATGCCAGCGACAGCCGATCGGAACGCAGCCAAGCGTGCCAAGCCACACATACACACAAGCACCACACGAACACAGACGGCACCACGCATTAGCCACGTAAGCAGTCGGCGGCAACGGAGCGCTCTCTATGTACAAGACTGCATCATAAAGACAGAAAGGGCGGCTCAAAAGAGGCGGCACGCCAAGAATGGCGCATCCGGCATACAGACGATGCATGTGACCAGCCCCTCCGAGCGGAGGGCGCCGTGCAAGCACATTCACAGTGGCTCAGCCGCACACCACACCAGCTGCTGTTAGCATTCACCGACTAAGTAGTCACAAGGCTTCACCAAACTAGGTTAGACAGGCGTGCAAGGGCAAGGCTGGCATGCCGGCCGCGACGCGAGAGGACATGGCGTCACGACAGGAGCGGACGGGCGGCGCTCCGGGGCGCCGGCCTACCTTGAAGACGCGCAGCAGCAGCGACTTGCCCTGCTGGTCGGGCTCGGTGAGCACGTCAATCGGCAGCTTCATGCACCACTCGCCGAGGCAGAAGATCAGCGAGACCAGCAGCCAGCGCTCCTCCGGCGACGGCTCGGCGCTCGCCTGCACCAGCGACTCCAGCGTGGCGGCACTCACCTGCCCGACACGGTCACGGCAGGGTGTGACAGGGCAGGGCACGGCACGGCACGGCACGGCACAGCACGGCAGGGCAGGGCAGGAGGTCGGACCAGGACAGAGCATTGTGCCCAGGTGCTTGGGCGAAGCCGATACGCACACGTGGCGCCCCCATTAACCTACGCGCGAAGCGTGAAGAACACCGTGTCACGCATTCAGAAAGACCCTGCAGCACGCGACGCGCAGGGCGCATGCGGCCTCAGCACCTCCTCGGCTGTCACAAATTCCGCTCCAATTTCCTGCACCGCACAACGCGTCAATTGTTCACCAAGTGACACCACCGCACAGCTGTGGACTCCTCCGCCGCCGTGCGCCTCTCGAGCCGCGTCCGTCCGTCTCGGCATGGACCAGGCCACTCTCCCGCTGCAGTACCCCGGCACCGGACGCCGGCGTCCTCACCTCCACAACGCGGCGGGGTACGTCCGGGGCCAGCCGGAGCAGCAGCGAGGCGTGGTCCGTCAGCAGCACCAACATGTCGGCCGCCACCTGGCCCACCGCCCGGCTGTTGCACTGTAACGGCGGAGCGCGGCCGTGAGGCGAGAGCCCTGCGGACGCCGAGCCGCGCGCGCTGCGCCGACTGAAGCACCAGGCCACTGGCACAGTCAGGTGCAACACCCTGTCAGCGGGGATGGTGGGGCGGCGCGCGCTGCGCCAACTGTAGACTGTAACACTCTGGCACCGGCGATGGTGGGGCGTCATGCCGACATTGCATCATGTCCGCCATTCTTGCATTTATAAAGTCTGATCATGGTGAAGCACGGTCAACGGCACATTTGGTACGGTGCGCCAGCTGGTTATTTCCATGCCTGCCACACGGTACCCATTTATTTCAGAAAGTTTGGGCGTGATAGGCATTGGGATAAGAGTCGTAACCAAAGTTTCCGTCCATTCGAATTTATACTTCTAATCACTCGTCATGGCTTCCTTTGTGACGCCTGCGCCAAAGTCATGCTGTAATCATGCCGCCGTCAGGCGCAGCACCGGCCTCAACAGTTTCTGGACAGGTTGTCCGGCTAACTCTGCGACAGCCCCGCCAGTTCAGCGCCACGTGCGTGGTCAGCCCCACGGCCCGCCCACCAGCACACCAGCGCCACCTCCTCGCCCTCCGCCGTCGGGCGCGTGGCCAGCCCCACATCCCGCCCACCAGCGCACCAGCGCCACCTCCTCGCCGTCCGCCGTCGGGCGCGTGGCCAGCCCCACATCCCGCCCACCAGCACACCAGCGCCACCTCCCCGCCGCCCGCCGCCACGTGCGTGGTCAGCCCCACGGCCCGCCCACCAGCGCACCAGCGCCACCTCCTCGCCGTCCGCCGTCGGGCGCGTGGCCAGCCCCACATCCCGCCCACCAGCGCACCAGCGCCACCTCCTCGCCGTCCGCCGCCGGGCCGACCGACCTTCAGTGCGCTGAGCAGGATGTGGATGGCATCCTTGACCTTGTCGTGACCGGTGGCGTGCATCAGCTCCTCGTACAGGTAGACGGCGAGCGAGACGAGCGCCGTGCAGCGGGCTGTCACAGACGGCTCGCGCTTGCCGCACCGTAGCAGCGCCGCCACCACACTGTCCTGCGGGCGGCGGCGGCCGGGCCGAGGTCAGACGGGTGTGAGGACAGCCGACACCGCCGGGGGGCGGGGCAGCGCGGAGAGCGCGGCTGGGACGGGACCGCAGCAGAGCACCAGCGCCGGAGACGAGGCATCGGCTGGACATGCCGGGCCACCGTACAATACCACACCTACAGAGACACACCGGGGCTAACCATGTGAAGGCCGAGGTCAGGCGGGTGTGCGGACAGCCGACACCGCCGAGGGGCGGGGCAGCGCGGAGAGCGCGGCTGGGACGGGACCGCAGCAGAGCACCAGCGACGGAGACGAGGCATCGGCTGGACATGCCGGGCCACCGTACAACACCACACCTACAGAGGCGCACGGGCGCTAACCATGTGAAGGCCGAGGTCAGCCCGCGCACTTAACATCGGAGCAAAGCCGCACCCTGACCTTAAGGTCGGAGCAGGGCACGACGTTCATTTCGAGCGTGCGCGGCTGCAGCGCCTGCAGCTGCGGCCAGCGGTTGGGGTAGCACACCAGGCTGCCCAGTATGGAGACGGCCTCTGTGCGCGGCACCTGCGGGCGGACCACGGGCAGTGCGTCAGCAGGGCGACAGACGGCGGATGCGGCCGCCGTCCAGCCCGGCCGGCCAGCGCCGAATGGTGGCAGCCTGCCCATACGGGGAGACCACCCGCTCATGTCACCCCGACGGATCCGCCCTCACTCCCGTTCCACCCGACAGCTACAGCCATCTCAATCGAGTACTGGGCTCATAGCCTGAGCCCCAGCCTCTTGTTACCCCCTTCCCCCCCCCCCCCCACCGGATTCCTCTGCTCTCCAAGCACACTCCATCTTTCTTCCACTCGCTCCTCCTGACACCTCCCCCTCATCGGGCCAACTGCCACAGCGGGTCACCCCGCCCCGCCCCCAGCACGGCCACTCACGCCGTGCAGCTCCTGGCTGGCGGTAACGGCCGTGCACGCGTGGATCAAGTCGAGCACGAGCAGCGAGGCGGCCGGCAGCTCCAGCGCCAGGAAGCCAGCGCCGCACTGTCGCAGCAGCGTGTGCACCACGTCCGGCCGCGACGAGCTGAGGCCCACGTGCAGGGCGCGCAGCAGCTGGGCGGCGGCGGCGGCCGGCAGCGGCGCCGGCTGCCGCCGCACCAGCAGCAGGCAGAGCAGGCGCAGCGCGCGCAGCCGGCCCGCCTGGTGCGAGTCCGGCAGTCGCAGCGCCTCCAGGCACCAGGGCACCAGCAGCGGCAGCGGCGGCACCAGCTCGGCCGGCCACCACGTGGACTGGTTGTCGGCCGACACGCCCAGGTTGTCCTCGATCTGGCGGCGCCCAGTGCGGAGCCGTCGGCGGCGGAGAGGGGGGGGGGGGAGGGGGAAGGGGGTACACCGGGTCGCGCGCTGAAGCCAGGTAGGGGACAGAAAAGGGGGGCAGTATGCTGTGATACGCGCCGCCGACAGCGGGTGGCTCATGGCCGGGCAGACAAAAGACGCGAGACGGGACATGCGACAGCGGATGGTATTGCTTCCTAACCGATGTCAACCGTCACGTCCAACGTAACGTCAGAGCAGTGCTGGCACAATATATAAACGAAGTACAAGTACTACCGAGACCATCATTTTCCGCAATGTTGTGCGAGTACCCACTTGTACATAACTCACGGTTACAGAAGCAAAAGCCGCGACAATCGAACGAACAGAAAATACACAGCACGTGCGAACTGAACCACTATCATGTCACTGAACGCATAAATATGGACAACGTCCAGCCCCCAAAAAAGCATGTCATATGGCTAGAGGTGGCACGAGACACCTGCACCAGCGCGGTACGACGCCGGCCAACCCTCACCTTCACCAGCGTCTCGCTCAGCTCGATCAGGTAGTCGAACACCTGCGCGTGCACGGCCGGGCTCTGAATCCGGTTCACGTCGCCGAGAGCGCCGAGCATGCGACGCCAGAGCACCACGGCCACGTCCGGCATCCAGCCGCGCAGGGTGCCGCCAGACATGACGGATCGGTGCTCGGAGGCGCCGCTGTCGGTGGTGTCTGTCGGCACAGGGGGCGGGTCAGAGGAGCCCAGACATGACGGACCGGTGCTCGGAGGCGCCGCTGTCGGTGGTGTCTGTCGGCACAGGGGGCGGGTCGGAGGAGCCCAGACATGACGGACCGGTGCTCGGAGGCGCCGCTGTCGGTGGTGTCTGTAGGCACAGGGGGCGGGTCGGAGGAGTCCAGACATGACGGACCGGTGCTCGGAGGCGCCGCTGTCGGTGGTGTCTGTAGGCACAGGGGGCGGGTCGGAGGAGTCCAGACATGACAGACAGGTGATCGGAGGCGCCGCTGTCCGTGGCGTCTGTCGGCACATCAGGCGACAGCTCGGCACGTCAGGGGTCACTGACAGGGCCGGAGATCACATCCAGTCAGACCTTTGCCACACTGCAGGCGTTTATATCCGCTCAAAACATGCTGAAGAGAACGGGAGGGAGCAACTAAAGGCCTCCGTTCCTTGCATCGGTTTCTCACAGCTCAGAATGACCCACGACCGATCTTGAGTGACGCCTCCGTCACTGTCACCCTCATGCCCGTATCGGTCGGCCCCAGGCCCAGCCGCCGGCGCTGCCCACTGACCGATGCTGTTGCCGTCGGCGGCGAAGTCCAGCGCCATGGGCGACTCCTTGATGGAGTTGGTCTCCAGGCCGCTGGACGGCGACGGCGAGCGCGAGTGCAGCTCCGGCTCCGAGGCCTGCGAGTGCAGCGACACTGCCGACGGACCGGGGCCCGGCGTCATCCTCCGACGCCGGGCAGCGCTCCGAGCCACCGGCGGTGCGCGGCGGCACGCGACACAAGGCCTCGCTGACAGGGCAGCCGGCGCCCGCGGCACGACAAGGCCTCGCCGACAGGGCAGCCAGCGCCCGCAGCACGTGACGCGACAGAGAATTGCGGAGTGGGCCGAGCATTGCCTGATGAGTCCCGAGCCGACGGGACAGCGATGAGCGGTTAGCTACGTGACGTGGGCTGTCGGTGCACGGTATTCACAGCTGAGCTAACGTACCAGTGAATGGGACGGATTCGGGCGTGGGATGGCAATGGGACATGGCCTCCAAACTGTTCAAAGCTGCGTCCGAGCCGATGCAAACAGACGGCTTTCCACACAGGATTGCATTTAACCCACAGCACGGGAAGTGGACATCGACCACAGAAGCACAGCCCGCCGGCATCCCACACACCGGCCTGGGAACATCACCACACAGGGACCCCATCAATAGTACGGAGCGCCGATGCAGATCATGGAGATCGACAGCTCCGCCAGATCCGATCGGCACGATCGACGGATCGCGGAGGCCGACCAATCCGGCCGATCACGGTCGCGGACATCGACCGATCCGGCAGATCCTGATCGCGGCGATCGACTGATCCGACCGCTCCCGATCGCGGCGCGAGCGGGCGGCGGCGCGCTGCTCCGGCTCACCTCTGCAGCGCAGCGAGTCGACCGAGCGCCAGACCTTCCTGGGGCCCGGCTCGGCCAGCGGGAAGGCGCGGCCGGCCGTCGGCGCCACCAGCTCGACGGCCAACAGGCTGGGCGCCAGGCTGCCCTCGGAGAGGCTGCGCACCAGCCGGGCCGGCGCCAGGCCGGCCGGCGCGCCCAGCCCGCTGGTGTATCGCTTCCGCGGGTGCGGCGACACGCCCGGCTGGCTGCTGGCCGAGCCTGCACGCGCGCGCGCCGGCCAAGGCGTCAGCCAAACGACGACAGTCATTTTCGCATGACGGGTGTGAAAACATGGGAAGCGCACGTGACACATCATGCTGCAAGATCAGGCAGGCAAGCCCTTGTTCCTGAGGGGACAACGCCGCGCTGAAGGCGTACCATTGTGCTAACATGAGCCACCCAGGGGAGTCATGGAGCGCGAAAACAAAACTACCATGATATGATGTTAATTGAGGTTTAGGGCCGCGCCGACACCTACGGCCACTTCTCAGCATCTTAGATAGCCTCTGCACGCACATCCGAAGTTTGCCACCTCATGCCGGTCAACAGACCTTGCAGACGCCACTCAAGACGCCCAAATGCGACCGCACGGCGCCTCCCCGCGGCGGCCCGCGCCATCAGGAGCGCCCGCGGCAGCCGGCGGCCGGGGCGGCGGCGCTCCACTGACCGTGCTGCGAGTGGGCGTCGTCCGGCGGCTGGAGCGAGGCGCGCCGCGCCGGCCCGTCACCGTGGTCCCTGCTCTCGGCCGGCGGCGTCGGTCGACTCCAGGCGCCCGCCGACTGGCGGCACGTGGTGACGGGTCATGACACGGCACGTGGCGACGGGTCACGACACGGCACGCGGTGACGGGTCGCGACACGGCACGCGCCGTCCGGTTACAACGCGACACGCGGTGAAGGCCGGCATTGCGCACAATTTGTTTTTTGGAAGCACTGTTTGGTTTTGAGGTATTCTATCATCTGAACGTTCAGTTACGTCCTTTTATGATTTAAGACACCTTTATGTCGCTTTAATGCACCTTATATGTGCTTTTTTACGTAAAGCTAACGTAAATATCTTTCATTTTCAGTCGTCTCGGTCGAAACTAAAGAAGTACAGTACGGTACGCCCCGACAACAAAGCTGATCACCGCCTTATTCCGTGGTGCGGCGCCGGCAGTCACCGCAGCTGACGCGGCCGGGCGGCACCGGCGGTCCTCAGCCCGGAGCGGGCGGGCCCACCTGGTGGCCGTCAGTGCGGCCGCGTCGGCGCTTGCTCTTCTGCTCAGTGAGCCGGTCCAGCGGCAGGTTGTTGAGGTCCAGCTCGTACACCTGGCGCGCCACCACGCGCGTCAGAGTCTCCAGCGTTTTCTGAAACACGCAGACGGCAGCCGTCGGTCAGCGGCGGCAGCTGGCGGGCGGAGCGACGCTGAACCCGGCGCCCGTGCCCATCCGCACACGGCGGCGGCAAGGTAGTCAGGCCACGTCAAAGGGGAGATCACAAAGGCCGTGTAGATCCAATCTGGCTCGAGTTTAACTCACCGTGGATCACTCCATCCGCTTAAACGCTCCGGGTTATTCTCTCCCGCTGCCGTAGGTCAAAATCAATGCTTGCAAACGCTCGAGACCTCGAAACTCCGCTCACGTACCAGTGACACAACCTTTGAGGGACGAAACAATACGAATCCAGCAGAGGGCACGAGAGCACTGCCGCCATCTTTGCCTCTGTCCACACCGGCAGCTGTCGCCTGACTCTCGGCCGGCCCAGAGCAGACGCTGCCGCGCGCCGGCTGCGCCACCCGGCACACAGCTCGGCCCCGGTGTACGTACGGCCCACTCCTTGATGAGCTCCTCCCAGGCGGTGAGCGAGGAGAGCGTGCCCAGGAACTGGTCCCACAGCTCCACGCTGACGGCCACGTTCAGGTTCGCCTTCACCCAGGTCACTATCAGGGTCTGCGGCGGAGGCGAGGAGCCACGGCCGCCGTCAGAGTCGGCCCGGGCCACGCCGGTAGTGCGTCCGAACTGCGCTCACAGCGCTCGGACGGACCGGCAACGGGTCCAGGTGCAGTGCACCCCACATCACACCCCTCCACTGTCAGTCAGGGGTGCCACTCTCCCCTGTCACGGGAGGCCTGGCGGTGACAGACCAGGGACAAAGTTCTCCGAGTCGGGTCGGCGGTACCCAGGACTGTCATCCCAGGTTCACTTCAGGCCACAGCTGTCACGGTCCGAGTCCCGTCGCGGGCGCCAGGATCCGTCTACACTCAGGAACATCGCAGTCAGCCTGGTACGCGGGCCCGTGCGAGGACAGGAGCAGCGGCACCAGTGTGGGACCGTCTCGGCCGGGGCCGCGTAGCGCTGTACCGCGGCCCCGAGGCTCAGCCCACTGATCTGGGGTCACCGCCCGGCCGGGAACGCCGTCCTCGGGCGGACCCGGCCGGACGACACCCGGCCGCAGGTCACGACACCCCCCCCCCCCCTCCGCACACCCACCGACCGTGGGCTGAAGCTGGTCAGACCGCGCCCAATATACAGCGCGAGCGCAACCTCATATTCTCAGCCAACAGCTGGACGGCACGTGCTACACTTCACGACGAACGCCGAAAAGCTAACGTCGGCGTCATCCCTCGTCGCGCCGCCGCGTGAGTCGCCGGAGCAGCGGCAGCTGCCAGCGAGCCGGCCGGCAGCGGCGGCGCGGGCCGCGGGCGGGCTGGCCCCTCACCTGGAACAGCGGCCGGGCCAGGATGGCGCCGAGCGTCTGCTCGCGCGCCTTCACGGCCGGCTCGCCGGACAGAGTCTGAGTGGTGACCTGCAGAAGGACCAGCAACAGCTGCTCCCTGGAACAGAGCCACCGGCCGGCCGTCAGTGCCGGGGCACAGGTGGACCGAGTCATAGCAGGTACAACAGAATAAAGCCATCCATGAAGGGCATCAGGGCCCGGCAGTGTCTGGTCGCCGCCGCAGAAGAATATAGCAGGGACCCCAGAGCGACATATCAGGGGCCATCGAGCGGCATCAGGGGCCACAGAGCGACATATCAGAGGCCATCGAGCGGCATCAGGGGCCACAGAGCGACATATCAGAGGCCACCGTGCGACATATCAGGGGCCACAGAACGACATATCAGAGGCCACCGTGCGACATATCAGGGGCCATGGCGCGACATATCAGGGGCCATAGGGCGACATATCAGGGGCCACCGAGCGACATATCAGGAGCCACAGGGCGACATATCAGGGGCCACAGAGCGACATATCAGGGGCCCTAAAACAACATATCAGGGGCCACAGAGCAACATATCAGGGGCCAAAGAGCAACATATCAGGGGCCACAGAGCGACAAATCAGGGGCCACAGAGCAACATATCGGTCTGAAAATGTGAGCCATCCAGTAGTCCAGTGTACCTTTCGGAGCCCAAACTGCAGCGCTGTTGGGCGCCAGCTTGGGCGGCTTCAGCGACTATTACGGCGGCGTGATGGACCTACTATCGCATGACGGCCAGGACGGCTCCAAATGTCGTCCTGGCACTGTGTCAGCGCACAAACACACACGTGGTCGCTGACTGTCGACGCGGCCCTTGTCCTTCCAATACCTCAGTCAGCTAACATTAAACTGGCACGAAAATAACTATTTCCGGCCAGTAGTCCTCGCAGTGATGTGGCACCAATGATGAGTGGGCGCGCGTCCGCACCAAACACCAACACCTGACACCGGCACAGACACCGACACCGTCCGGTTCCGCGGCAGACAGGGCAGCCGGCGGACGCCGCTCACCAGGTGGCCTGCGACATGTAGACGTTCATGACGAGGTAGCGGTACATGTTGAGGATGCGCTTGCAGAGCTCCACCTGGTCCTCCATGTAGTGGCCGCGGTACTCGGGGCTCGGCTCCAGCAGGAAGATGTTGGCCGAGTTGGTGATGAACAGCTGTAGTGTATTCTGCCGGGCGGAGAGGTCAGTGTACTCGACCAGCTCACACCGCACACGAGCTGGACGCCCTGCTGGACATGCCTGTGATGGCGGCGAATGCCCTTGACAGCTTACGAACGTTCAGGATAGACGGCTTTTAAAAACCGATGTTCTCGAATTACAAGTATTTACAAGATGAGCCCCTAAGTCACCTGGAACTGGTCCGCTAGACTTCCCGAGCCGCCGGCTAGTCCTTGTAAAACAATGCGAGCCGCTCACCGTCCAGCACCGTGCCGAAGCCAAACACTGACAGACGGCGACAGCGGCGGTCGGTCCCCCTGCGCCTGGCAGCTGACTACATCGAGCTGGTTGCAGAGCGCGGCGCTGCGCGGTGTGGGGCTGGCGCGCTGGCGGCCGGCGGGGCCCACCGTCTCACCGCACCCCAGCACGCCGTGCTCGGCGGCGGCCGCCTCCCTCACCTGCAGGCCGGCGCGCACGCTCTGGGAGAGTCCGGCCGAGCCTTCCGCGGCGGCAGCGGCGCGGCCCGGCGGCCGGGCCGAGTCCCGCACGTCCTGCAGGCAGGGGCCGGGTCAGCGGGCGGGGCCTAGATCAGCGGGCAGGGACTGGGCCAGCGGGAATGGCCTGGATCACCGAGCAGGGCTGGGTCAGTGGGAGGGCCTGGGTCACCGAGCAGGGCTGGGTCAGTGGGGATGGCCTGGATCACTGAGCAGGGGCTGGGTCAGTGGGGAGGGCCTGGGTCAGCAGGCAGGGTCTGGGTCAGCAGTGAGGGGCCCGGGTCAGTGGGGAGGGCCTGCATCACCAGGCAGGGACTGGGTCAGTAGGCAGGGCCTGGGTCAGAAGGCAGGGTCTGGGTCAGTGGGGGGGGTCTGGGTCAGCAGGCAGGGCCTGGGTCAGTAGGCAGGGCCTGGGTCAGAAGGCAGGGACAGGGTCAGTAGGGAGGGTCTGGGTCAGTGGGGAGGGTCTGGGTCAGTGGGGAGGGTCTGGGTCAATGGGGAGGGTCTGGGTCAGTGGGGAGGGTCTGGGTCAGCAGGCAGGGTCTGGGTCAGTAGGCAGGGCCTGGGTCAGTAGGCAGGGCCTGGGTCAGAAGGCAGGGTCTGGGTCAGTGGGGAGGGTCTGGGTCAGCAGGCAGGGTCTGGGTCAGTAGGCAGGGCCTGGGTCAGTAGGCAGGGCCTGGGTCAGAAGGCAGGGACAGGGTCAGTGGGGAGGGTCTGGGTCAGTAGGCAGGGTCTGGGTCAGTAGGCAGGGCCTGGGTCAGTAGGCAGGGCCTGGGTCAGTAGGCAGGGCCTGGGTCAGAAGGCAGGGACAGGGTCAGTGGGGAGGGACTGGGTCAGTGGGGAGGGTCTGGGTCAGCAGGCAGGGTCTGGGTCAGCAGGCAGGGCCTGGGTCAGAAGGCAGGGCCTGGGTCAGTGGGGAGGGTCTGGGTCAGCAGGCAGGGCCCCAGGTCAGTGGGGAGGGCCTGGGTCAGCAGGCATGCACAGCCAGCGTGCAGGGCCTGGGTCTGCGGCGCCGGCTAACCGCGACCCATCAATATCACCACCGGCGGCGGTCGGCCAATATAGCCAATAGCGTCTGATCACAACAGATGGTGGCATCCGTCTCCTGTCTGACGTAACCGAGCCACCACAGACCGCTCCAGATATTCCACGAAACGTCGGTGTAATCAGCTCAAGAAATCTCCCAATGTTGATGTCCGCTGTCAAATCGAAACGCGGGAAGAGACGACATGCTGCGACTTGACTTCGTCAACAGCGAAAGGAATGGACCATGTGATGCATTTCATGTCAGCTTCCCCAGGCATCCCTAACGGGTGGCTGTTCTAGGAACAGCCCCCCGTTCCACACCAGAGCGGTCGATGCCGAGCCTCTGAGCCGGCTCCCATTCCTGGCCTGACCTCTGCGTGTACCGACGTTCGGCCGTCCAGCGTCAGCTCGGCGGGCTCCAGCAGGAACGGCGGCAGCTGCACCTGCTCAGCACACGCCGAGGACGCGCCGGTCAGTGGCCGGCCCGCGGCGTCGACGGCGAACGAGCCGAATGTCGTGTGGACCAGTCGGCGACAGCCCACCCTCCATGTCCCGTAAGACGCGGCCGCCACAACGGAAAGCGCTTCACACCCGACGTACACCGACCGCGAAACAGACTGTACGGCCGCGGGCAGCCAAGATAAGCCGCCAAAAAGCAAACGAGTTTCGGCATGTTCCATGGAATACCGTGACTCCTCCGCCGATCATCCTGCACACCCACAGCTCTCGGTCAATAGCTCTGCGCCGGCCACCGCCGCCCACTGCCCCGACACGCACGTTGATCTGGATCCAGTCCTTGTAGACGAGCACGACTCGCTTGATGGCGGCCGAGTAGTGGCAGCTCAGCAGGAACGCCTGCCTGAACACCTCGTGGACGAAGTTGACGTTCTGCCGGCTGGCGAAGAGCACGGTGCGCACGAGCGCCGCCTGGTCCGGCTGGTGCCGGCCGCAGGGCTCCCTGCAGGCGGGACGGCGGTCAGCGGCCGCTCCTGGCGCGGCCCGCACGCCGGCGCCACGCTCAGCACGCGTCGGTACGCACAGCGACCCGCCTGGTGCGGCCTCAGCGATGGCCAGCGCCACACAGCGGGGCAGAGCAGACCGGTGCGGCATGCGAATGATGAGTTGGCTCCTATTAAGAGAGATCCGGTTGGATTTATAAACATGACATCATCGGCAGATTACCACAGGCAAGCCAACAGCAACACCACGCTGCATCTCACAGGCAGCAAACGGCAACTCTGAATGGCATCTCCATCCGTCGTCCGAACGCCGCCTCCAATGAGACGCATGTCACGAAAGGCGGGCAGCACGTGACGCCGCGGAGCACGCGGCGCCGGCGAGCCCGTCCCGGGCGCTGACGCACACTGGTCCGAAGGCGGCGCCGCCGCTCGAGTCGGAGGCGAGGCTGTGCAGCGAGGCGGGCGCGTCGCTGTCGCCGGCCGACGGCGGCAGGGCGCGCCGCGGCTCCGGCGTGCCCTGGCTGCCGTCGTCGCCTGAGCCGCCGCTGCCGGCAGAGGCGCGCCGGCGCCCGGCGTCACGCACCAGCGCAGCAGCGGCACGCGGCCCCGACGGACACACAGGCCGCGGCCACCCACATACACACACACAAGGCGGACGTCATGGCGGTCATGATAATGTGCAGAAATGGGGACGGACCCAAGAGACAGACACACACACACGACAGTTACTGACTTGCATAGCAGGCATCAAGGCAATCGTGGACATTTTTACACATGAAGATCACCACAGGCCTCAGCCAAACAAAAACTCCTCATGGACAAACAGCAGAGCTGTAGCACCAGCTTACAGACGAACATCAACATACAAAGAAGCACCGAAAGCCGGCAGTACCACGGAACCGTCACCTGCAAAACTGTCACCAGCGCATGCGCCGCGGGGGCGCGGCCTCACCCGGACTGGTGGGCGGACCCGGCCGGCGGTGGCGCAGTCTCGCGGCCGCCGGAGCGCGCGTGCACGAAGTTGGCCACCCAGCGGATGACGACGACGCGGCAGGAGACGAGCCGGTCGGCCGGCCGCGGCGCGCCGTCCACAGAGCTAGCCATCGGCGAGCGCTGGCGGCGCAGCTCGGGCAGCGCTGCCGGCCGGCCGGGGAGGCGTCACCGGCGGCGGTGCGACCAGCACACACGCCAGTCAGGACGGTGGCGGCGGGGGGCACGGGAGCGCGGCGTCACCATACTGTCCCGACGCGGCCCCGGGCGTCCACGTGCCGGTGCCGGATGAGAGGGACTACACGACGTGGAATGAACGGAGCGAGACCCGTCCGCGCAGGGGGGGGGGGGGGGGGGGGCGGGACAGGACGGGACGGGGTGTCAAAACTTTCGCCTGACCAGCCGACGTAAAGCGTGATGTGGTGAGTCAGAGACCACATCCGGGTGCTGACATGGACCGACCACACGCAACGTGGTCATCGCGCTGTTACGACAAGGTTTATCACGCATCCGTGGATACAGTCCGCTAATCGGCTTCACGCCATCGCGGTTTGCGAACTTACTCAGCGTTGGCCTGTACAGGTTCGTGTGCCAGTTGAAGTCGGGAAATATGTGCGGAAGATAGAACTGCTTGAAGTTGTCGAACAGAAAGTTAAAACAGCGCACATGGTACGCCTTGTCCTTCCACTCTATCCTTGTGAGCTGCAAACGAGGAAACACGGCTGTCGGGCTGCACGGCGCAAAAAACGCAGCTGTCACGACCCCATTGTAAGACTGTAAGCCGACATCAGCACGCCGCTTGGTGTCGCATGCCCAAATATCAACCCCACAAAGCGACGCTAAAGCGCGAAGCTAGGAGCACGCTCGCAGCGTATTTAAACGATGGGAAAGGACAATCAAGTCCTGGTGACCAGAGGATAATTACTGTGGTTACTGATCAACCACTCTCACCGTCAGCATTGAGTACAATCATGCATAGAATAGTACACACTGCCATGTTATGCCTTCGTATATATGTCGTACGACGCACATAAGGAGCTGCGTGGCAATGCATACATTGCTACACATAGAAGTTTCGCTCCTTCACTTCTGTACACGGTTGACCATCCTGTAGTTATTTTCATTAAGAACGAGATGGCCCCGGTTGAACACTAACATGGACCATCCGGCACCTGATCTCAGCCGGCTGCTAACCTGCGTGACCATGTTGTCCATGAGGCACTCCAGGAAGAACCGGGTCAGGTCGTCAGAGGCCTTCTCGACGCCCTGCGGCGGCAGGATGGGCGCCACGTCCACTGGGCCCACTGCAAAGGTGCGGCGCGTCTCAGGTCTGTCCTCGCTGCCGGTCGCAGAGGACAGGGGGCAGCAGGGCCGATGTCCCGACACATCTCGCAGGCGGGGTCGACCGCCCGGTCCGGCCCGGCGGACGTCCCAGCACGTCATAGCCGGCGTGCGAGCCGTCTGGCACGGCTAGGTGTGACACGGCCCAACATCACACCACGGTGAGGACCGTCTTCTCATTGTGCCTGTTGTCCGGCTGGGCCGCCTCCTTACCGTGCCTGTTGTCCGGGTAGGCCGTCTCCTCACCGTGCCTGTTGTCCGGGTCAACCGTCTCCTTGCCGTGCCTGTTGTCCGGCTGGGCCGCCTCCTTACCGTGCCTGTTGTCCGGCTGGGTCGTTTCCTCACCGTGCCTGTTGTCCGGGTGGGCGGGTGACACTCGTGGCGCGCTCTGTGGGGCCGCGTGAGACGCAGGCGGAGGGAAGCCCGGCACCAGGGTGGCGAACATCGACAGCAGTTCATCCGAGGCTTGCTCGCCCACCTCTTGGAACCAGATCAGGAACATCCTGCGACGCGGAGGCCGGTCATCAGCTCTGCTGGGGCGTGCCTCAGTCCACATCACCACATGCCCCACCCGCCAGCACCAACTGTGAGTGGCACTACTAAATAAATACGTGACAAATACCGGATCAGAGAATAGCAATTCCGGATGCTGCTCGGTGCGAGAAAATTGCACTTCATGCAAAATCAATGACCTAAATCTCCATGAGGTAGCAACCTAACAGCAGACTACCACCAGCCATCACATGACAACAGCTGACCATCACTGGTGACGACAGGATAGGAGAGGCCACCCAGATCACTATGCCACAGCAGAGGGAGGGGGCCTGACCTCATGGCCTCGCGCCGCAGCCGCAGAATGTTGCCCGGGTGCAGCAGGGTGCGCATCACCCGGCTGACGCTGTGCAGCTGCCAGCGCTGCTGCAGCAGCTCAGGCAGCAGCAGCAGGATGTGCTCCAGGATGTAGAGCACCGACTCCACGTCTTCGCGGTGCGCCCGGTGTGCTGAGGCGGACAGGGGTGCAGTCAGCTGCGATGTCGGCTCCGGCCGGAGGCGACGGCCAGGGGGGGGGGGGGGGGGGGCTGTGAGGTACCTGCCACACCTGGCAGCCAGCCCCAGCCCCATGTGAACTGTGAAGCATGCTGTTGATAACTGAACAGCCCTTGGAATAGTCTGATACGATGCTTGATGAAACTTCGCTGGGCTGTTGTAATAGGTAAGCCATGACACTATCTGTTCATATCATGTAACACAGTAAAACAAGCCCTGCCTTAGAAGCTCTAGAGAAAGTGAATATCATTTACAGAAATTCCGGCCATTGGTAACAGGGGACTTACGCTTAATCTTGACGCTGGCCTCAGCTGCAGCAAAGACATCATAGAAGAGGTAGTAGATGTGGCTGTAGTGGGTCTCAAAAATATATTTTGCTTCCACAAGGTCAACATTTTCTGGAAGAAGAACATTTCATGGTCAGAACATCTCTGAAAGAGTGGATGCAAGGAAAGCCATGGTGAAAAGTACTTGTTTTGTTCATGACATGCACTCAAACTGGACAATCCCGTTTCCATAACAAAGCAGCATATACAGCTCTGCAAATTCAAGTAAAATGAGCCCCATAAATAAGCAGAAGTAGAGAAAATCTGAAGGCAGTGATTTCCAATAGCACATGTGCACTTCCCATGTATAAGGCAATACTGTTGCCAATTGAGTTGCTTCAGGCAGTATTCAATTGGTCTGATGACCTGTCTTGACTCTCAATATCTGCCCTCCACATATCACATGAACAGTATTCACATGCTACAGCATGGCATATGACTTGCATTTTAAATTCGTGTGAATTAAACTGACACAAATGTGTAACATTGCCCACTTCAATATGCTGGAGGCCATTCTCTGGTCTCACCAGGCCATAACTCAGCCAAACGGCTTTGAATCGACTTGCTTGACATTGCAACTTGTTATCTATAAGATCATATCTGGAGTGCCACCTGCCAGTAAAGTGGTGAGCATAACTTTTGAGTACATGGGGCATGCAGTTTCCACCATAAAAAACAGGTGGATTATAATGATGCCATACAGCAAAGGTGGTGCTTCAGAAAGGGATGCAGCAGCACCAATAAATTTAGGTATAGAAAAGCTTCCAATTGAAGAGAACATCCATATGTCATGACATACTGGAACAGCCTGATCTCAAAACAGCAACACAAAAATACAAGTGCCTGCATATAAGCAGTTCAGTTATACCTGCATCACACAACATGCATGGCCTTGCTGTACACCTTTAGGGTGCAGGATTAGTCCTCTGCTTTGTTCTTCTGTTTGGCCGCCAGAATAAAATACATCGACTCCTACAATATATCATATAGCCTAATATTGTATGCAGGTACCTCATCTGAACCATTGTGACCTGGATTGCTTGCATTGAATCCATTCTGGAATTGATCTTTGTATATTTGAGCAAGAACTGTACTCTGCTTGAAATTATGCAGTGCTGTCTGAAGCACAAACCTGAGCAGCCCCAGAAGCTGACCAAGGGTCAGACTAAAAGTAAGTACACACCTGCCTACCAAAGCTACCTATTTCATAAATATGGCATTCTTAAAAAGTTTGTGTAAGTTAGCATCTTTCCACTGAGAACTTAACAACAAATTGAAAGGTACAAAATGTCACATTTCTCAATGTGTTGTGTTCATGTTAACAAAATAGCAAAATGCCTGCCCATGCCATTCACTCATTAGTCACGGCAATGCAGGGCAGCAAGCCAACACATTTCATGCCCAACTCACCCAATATGATGCGAAGGTGTTTCAGGCGAGTCGCCGAGTCCTTCTTGGTGTCGAGAATCTTCTGAATGGACTTTTTGACATCAACGGCGGCATGTCCTTTCTTGGCAAGATTGAACATGCTGACATTCTATAAAAATGTCAACCGACAACATATGCAGGTTCTCATTCGAAGCGAAATATCACTGAACAAGACTTGCAATGGCTCTTACAACTTAACCGAGCAAACCTTCCCCGACAGCACCGCAATGGGCAGTGTACCCACAACCAATCACTACCGCCCGTCCTTTCCCACAGATTTCTACTCCACATTCGTCTATCGCCGTTTGTTTAGAGGGCCTTGGCCCTACCAAGGGTAGGTAAAAAGAGTTTCAGTTTTTAGGCTTGATGTGTGATTTTCATGACGTCATGTAATGGCTTAGGCCAAAATAACAAAAATGTGTTGGCCTAAGCTGACATACTGGAACAGCTGATTGGTAATGGCTTAGGCCAAAATAACAAAAATGTGTTGGCCTAAGCCATTGCAATGTAGTACATGGCATATGACATTGAATTCATTGAGATTCACTCAAAAATTAAAGAAACGTAGCGAACATATAAGTGTGAACTCTACTGTTTCCCTTGCATTACCACTGATCACATCATTGTTGGTTAACTAAAAAAATGACGAAACTTCTAGCTTTGGATTTTCGCTATCTCCTTCATAATCATAGTCATATAAATCAAAACAAGGTCCTACCAGCTTCTGTAAACAAGAGAGTCATTGTGTAAAAAAGAGACACGTCATTCGTGGTCTGTGGCGTTGTTACTGTTACATTCGTATACCATTTGTACATTGTTGCACTGTTATCCTATTGTTACTCATCACTGTTGTGCGTGACGAACACTTTTGGTTCAGATATAGTCACCACATTCTCCGCCCTGACTCTTGTCTGAAGTCAAACCAACAATCCGGTGAGACCAGGTGTATTTGTGTGACCAAATGCAGAAAGCAAAGCATTGAAATAATATGATACTGAGGCCATCTAGACACGCATGCCACTTCACACTTTTTTAAGGAATAAATGCCCTGTTGAGGATCATATTCGCATCTGTGGCGACTTTATGGAATGAATTCTATCAGTTACTTTTCACAAATTGCAGTTTAGTGGAGAGCCTACAAGCACGGATGCACAAGCAGGTGACATTCGGAGCACTCACACTCCGACCGACCGCCACACTAACGACACCTGGCACTGTTCATGCTTCCCTTCCCCGGCCATTGGTCACTCCATCCGATTATACACCGTCTCCTGCTGACCCTGGAATACACTTATGTCGTTCTGAACGTTTTGAAAAAGAGTCGTGCACACCAGGTTCCATCACCAGCTAATAAAGCCTAGCTTGCCCATTTGTTATTAAAAATTTAATCAAAACCAATCAGATAATAACACAAAAATTGAAAGGGAATTACTTGAATCGAGAGGGCTATGTCGGCAGATGAGCGATTAACACTGCCGGCCGAATAATGTGCAACAATGGCACGGTATGCGCATGATCGCACCCGCAGTGCACGACTAGAACTATTTGAAATTAGGTGCTACCATCATTGAGTGAGACGCGGCCGAATACCGACCGAATAATGTCGACCAAATAAAATGGAGGCCAGAATCCGACGTGTTTGTTGTAATGGCAGCTGGTAGCCCTGTACCAGCGCGTCTCGCTCAAAGTTTGCCGGCACCAGTGCCTTGCCAGCACTATCGGCCGGCAATGTATTTAATGACGCTGGTACAGGGTCATCCGCTGCATTCCGTCGACGCCCGAACAGCTTCGCACATAACACGCGCCCGGGTGGCCGGCTAGATACTCTTCGCCCGGGTGGGTGGGGTCAATTTGACTCCTACTGAGATCTCGGGAACCATGAAAGCTAGAAACACCAAACTCACAGGGTGTGTTGACCTATACGTGAACACACTTGGGTTAAAGTTTCAGGTTCCCAGGTCAAGCGACCTTTGGGTCAAAAAAGGTCAAACAAGGTCAAGTTCCAGGTTGGTCTCCAAAGTGCCCCCAGAACCCGTATAACCATTTCTAAGCAAAAAGTCACATGCTCATTCAAGGTCAGTGACCTTGTCTGACCTTGTGAAGGTCAAAGTGACCAAAATCATACAGGACTGCCCTGAGTTTTGCATTTCACTAAGCGACAAAGATTACGCTAGGCAGTATGTTCCTAAAAACAAAATGTTTACCTGGGTCATTTTAGGTCATTTACCTACTTGGACCTCTAACAAGTCCATGGAAGATGTATAATGCGGTTCACGCTATCAATAAAGTCGAAACGAGCACCAGAAATTATCCCATATGGCAAGCCCCAGAGTAACAACAGGTTGGTTTTGACCATGGTGTGATCTTCATACCTGACCATAGGCCAATGCTATTTACTCATTCAACTGTTTTGTTGGCTAAGGAAGTATCTCAGAGACGTACGGCTTCGTCTAACACTCCGTTGTTGAATCAGATTAAAGGATTCCCCAGAAATTGCCTTCGCTAAAACCATGGCCTGACTTTGACCTGTTACAGGTCAGCGCCCTTGCAAGTTACATCTGAATTGTTGGTGCCAAACGATCCGCTATTCAATTGTCTACAGCTATGGAAAATTGGGCGTAGCCACGCCGCGCCGTCAGGAAACCATTCCGGAAAAAACCTTCGGGAGGATCAATTTGCCCCCCACCCTAGCGCGTGTTAAGGTTGATGCGCCAATCGCACGGCGCGTTGCAATGTTCAGCTGTCCAATTCAAACTGTTTTAGTCGTGCGCATCAGGTGCGACCTCGTGCACTGTGTGGGAGCATGTGGGGACACTCTAGGCCGGCAGCGGAAGTCGCTTGTCGTCCGCCATGACTTTTTCAAAGCATCTCTTGACTGCGCATTGCCAACTGATGTCAGCCTGGCCCTAGAGTGATGGTCAGACCACAGCGACCAGAAAAATACTATAATTGCGTGTGAAGAGTGCGACGGTGCACATCCGATGACCTTTGCATAGGACAATCAGCCGTTAGCATAACATATTTGTTTGATTCCGGTTTTTATCTTATTCGTCCGACCCCCGACAGTGCCTCACTCAATGATCACGGGCCAGCCCCACCGGCGATCTACAAAGTTATGGCGTCGAATTTAAATTACTTCAAGTCGTGCTCTTAGGGTACAACCATGTGTGTACGATCTGAATGTGGAAACACTCTCGTCGGGCAATGAAAATCGCTGATCTCCCGACAATGCCTTTTTTGTTCAAGTCATCCGTTGACCGTCCATTGCTAATTGCTGCTTGCCTAACCGTGGCGTGACTGCTAGAAGACGGCCACCTTGGTTAACAAAGAAATGCTGCAAATTTTGCACAGCCATCGGCTGGCATGACTTTTTTGTTCACATCAACCAGTTAAGGGGTATTGCAAACAGCGGACGGCCTGTCACTAAACGTTAGACGGGGAGAATAGTTTCAGTTACCCACGAAAAGTGCAACTGTGCGCGTTCCATAGCGCTGGTTGTGGGATATAAGCTGCCAGTATAACACACTTGTCCCCTTAGGGAGCCTATTTTGTTCGGCCCCACCACCACATTGCTTCACTCAATGCTGACGTGGCGGCCGAAGCGGTGATTTGCAGGGCTGCGGCGACAAACTTCAAATACCTTTTTCCTTTCGAGGCGGGTGCAACCCTGTGCGCACTTTCCCATTATGACATCATTCTCGGCCGGCAACGTAGATTGCTCGCCGTCCGACACGACCAGTTTTGCTCAAAGCACCCCTTCAGTGCGCATTGCTAGATGCTGCCAGCGCCATCCTAACGTGATGGCCAGAATGCTGCGGCGCGGGAAAAAAATCATGAACTCGCGCTAAGAATGTGACGGTGTACATGCGATTGTACCTGTATAGGGCTGCCAGCGCTGCTGGTAGCTAGCTCCATCTTATTCGATCGAATCCCAAAGAGTGTCTCATACAATGCTGGTGGGGCGGAGCTTGCGGCGATTTGCAACGGGTTTAGCGGCAATTTACAAATTGCACATGCGGTGATTTGCATCTGCGCTTAGCAAAGCTGTCGTCATTGATGCACATACACTCTAATGGCTGGCTATCGCCAGCCGTTGGCATCATCAGCTCCCCTACTTTGAATCATTGTTCCACGAGACGTGAAAATAACACACCTCAGACGAGCTACCAAAACGTTCGAGCATATGTGAAATAGGTCTTCTGCCCCCCAGCCAGAGCAAAACGGCTCTACGAGTGGTGAAATACCCATGTGGTATGCTCCTACGGGGTATTTTATACCATGTAGTTATGCTCGTTTATTTTTTACCACATCGCTTGCAGAACAAAGTTTGCTCACATCGTGTACGTTCGCGAAAAAATAGTTGTACCAATAGCTCCTCGAGGTTGAGACCAGAAGGTGTACTGAGAGCTTCTCGACGTTGGGACCAGAAGGTGTACCGACAGCTCCTCGAGGTTGAGACTGGGTGTGCCCACAGCTCCACGGGATTGAGACCAGAAGGTTCACCGACAGCTCCCCGAGGTTGAGATGAGACGTGCTTCTCGAACTAATGGGTGGACTTCAATGTTTAGAATGCTGCGACGTTTTATCATCCTCCGGAAATGATGCTTTCGTCTTTATTTTGTTCTTGAAACACCGGCCCGCAATTCTGGAGAAAGATATGGTGCGTCATTGTCGCGTCTGAGTCCAAATCGGAGAGCTTTGCTGATGGCGCGCGGTATTTATGGTCGCGATCCACTGCAGTCGTTCGACCAAGGGCCACGCAGAAGCGCATCTCGTATTTGTGTGCATACATGTCCAAACACTTTGGCAGGCACGCAGAGACGGCTTTGCCGAACGTCATCACTTTCTCCCTTCCTCGCCGTTGTCGGGTGCGGCGGTTCGGCGGACTGGAACTAACGAGGTTGGTGCCGGTCTCGGGTGGGCAGCAGGTGGGGCCGCACTCGCCACGCGCCGCGCCCAGTGGGTTTGCAATGATCGAACTGTCACGGGTCCAGGTCAAACGAGCAGCCCGCCGACGAGGACATGGCCACCAGCAGGATCCGCGACACGTTGGTACTCAGGTGACGGGTAGTCCCTGGCGCGCCTTTCTTCATTTTGGACTGGGACAGCTTCGGTCGCCGAGGCTTCAAGCCGCGACCGCCAAATGTAGTGCGTCGCAAGCTGCGAGCGTCGATACTTATGTTTGTTTTACATCATCGTTAACATATCACCTATTCCTATTGTTTTCTGCAAAATCTTTTTCAGTACAAGCGTCACAGCCACTTTGAATCACAACTACACATGTACAAATTGAATGTATACCGTGAGTTTTACATGGCACAAAGTACACCAGTGACAAAACGTTTTGGTCTCAAAGCGATCGTTTTCTTCACGTTTGGCGCTCCACTGACAAGCGTCTTTTGGTCTGCGTACGATATCCCAGCACAGTACCAGCGTCTCTTACTGCACCCGGCCGTTGGCTCCACAGTCAATGGCACGCGATATAATAGATCGACGGTCGCGCTCGGCGCGGGCCCGGGACGGATGCATCGGCACCTGCTGTCCCGTCACCTCACCTCGCGCTTCTTTGGCGGACAAGATCACACAGTTCAACGACAGATCTTTCAGACAAGCCGGTGCACGCATATGGTGCAGAAGACAGTGTATCATGGCCAGGTTTCGCCCGGCGACAAAGTGGCCTGTTTTGGGTTAGTCCAGTTCACGCAAGATCTGCGCTATACGCTCCTGATGACGGCAGCGTCTGACGATCCTGACGCAGGGGTTAACCATTTTCTGGATACGCGTTAGCTGTGTCGCGCTGCAACCAGCCCAGACAGTCGTGTAGCAAAACATGAGGCTAAAACTAAGGCCTCCGCTAGCTTTTTCCCCTTCTTCGGTCGCCGATGCGAAATTGGTGACTTATAGGACATTTTGGCGAAGCAAGCTTCACTATGACAGAAGCATGCTCTCGAAATAAGATTCCTGTCCAGAACGACTCTCAGAATCCTTGCACTAGTCGATGGACGTGACGTCCGCCACCGAAACGTGCTTCAAAATTTATGTCAAGCACGTTATTCCGCGGAGATGTGAGAACAAGGTTATTCTTTGCACTGTTAATTTTTAGAGTATTCTGCAGATTACATTGTCGCAAATTGATCGGAAGCGTCGCCGCAAGACGCTGATAATGATTCCATTATCTCTGCACGCCTCCTCCTCCGACATGCTTTTCAGCGCTGCGTGCAGCCCGGACAAGAGGGCGGGGTGCACCTTGGCCACACTATTTACAACACGGTGTGGAGGGGGGCGGGGGGGGGGACAGGGCGGCAGAGGAGGTGCTTCTGCCTCCAGCACGGCAGCGACACGAGACCCAGTTGTCGCAGAGTGATGGTTCAGCCGATCGGCCCACTCCTGGGCGCCCTCACGTGTGCGGTAACACCAGATGTACCTAAAGAGAAAAGACCGCTCCACGCTGTTTGACTCGAATGAGCGAATTACGATGAAAAAGTAAGACGACCTGGTTCGATGCTGCGCGCTTTTCACCACGCTCCGCCTGGCAGCATACGCCTGGTGAGTCTCGGTGCGCGGGTCAGCGGCACGCTAGGCACTCGCCAGGTTACATCCTCCCAGAAAACACCGCAGCTCCTCTGTATCCTTAAGCCACGGGCATGAGCGAGATTTGAGCCGCTTTCTCGTTGGCAGCATGTGCTCGTCCAGTGCGTGTGGCCAAGCTGCAGGCCAGGCCGACTATCCGTCCTCCGCACGGCTCGTCCCCTGCGCTGCGGTCCAGTCCGCCAGGAGTCCTAGCCGCAGCACGTCCGGTGTGGGGTTCTTGGCGGACATTACGCCCGCGGTCCAGTCCTCCAGGATGAGTTCCAGCATGTCCGGTGCGAGTAGGGGGAGTCCGCTAGGAGTTCCAGCCGCAGCGCAGCACGAGGTTTTTGGCGGATGCTCTGTGTCGTCAACAGTAAATGAGTCGCTGGTTCCGTATGCGTGTGGGGCTTCCATGCAGGTTTTGCATCGCCATCTAAAGAACACCTGTATGGGCCATTTGTACGCCAGTTTGGAGTCCTACACGGCCCGTTCATCTGGCGGCTTAGCTGAACGCCGGTCACATTCCTGCATAACCTGCTTTTGAGGCCGCCACCAAGTGCGCTTCCAGACACCGGAGAAGGGCCCCCGGTCTCCGCCACACGATCAGCTGCCACTGAGGTGTTCCAGAGCACCGCTCTGGGACCGCTGATGGGCACCATTTTATGAACGATGTGAGCCTGTACACGGTGAGTAACATTTTGATCACCTAGTACGCGGACAACGTCCCGGTTTCGGTAACCGGCCGTCAGTCTGATCCCGCGCGGATTGTTTGCTGCATGCAATGTGCCATCCAAATATCAGTCAGAACCTGATGCAGCCAGCACCAACGAGGCAAAACTTCCCATAACTGGCACCCGTCAGATACCCCACCGCCCTCCCAACGCCACTCTCCATCTCGGCCGCACGCGCATACTAGGGGCGGACACTGCTTAAAACCTGGGCTTACTGCTGGACAGACAGTCTCCTTTTGGGCCTCATGTTGACGAGATCGTGAGTCTGTGCAGTGATTTGCCCATCGGATTGTTCCACGCCAAGCACAATCTGCCATTTGAGGCTTTGCCCACCGTCATCAATGATCTTGTTCTCTCCACTGTACGGTAGTGCATTTCCGTATACGGCAGCGCGTCGAAACAGTTCACACACCACAGTCTGATAGTCTCTAACTTCAGCACTCCGGTGATCCCAGACCGCCAGAAATACGACCACATCAGAGACGCGCCCTCGAAGCTTGGCTGTCTTTCCGCCCGTAACCTCTGTGCAGAGTGTTGTGCTGCCTGTTGCGACAAGTACTGACCTCTGAGGAATGAGTGACGCCTATTCAACAACGCCCGCTTATCAGGTACATCAAAGGTGTGCTGCACGGGGAATAGGACCTGTTAAGGCCGCCGACCACTCACTCTGAAGCAGGTAGGCGAACATCCGCGTGCAGAGCCGTGACTTCATTCAACTCATTGTCAGTAGCCGTGCGAGAAGTCCTACATATGCTGCGGAGGGATCCTTTGGTTGGTTTGCAGTAACAATAGGAGCGAGAGAAGCGGACTGTTAGGTTTTGACCGGACTTTGTGTGTGTGTGTGTGGGTGTGTGAATGGACTGTATGAATGCTGCAGCGCGGCCGAATGGGCGCCAGCTGAGTGTACCGGTTATGTGCTACGCGGATCAATGCCAGTCTACTTTTGTCTTTTCATGTGTGTGGCATCGTTAGGCAGACACATTTCCGCAGCATTATTGTTTCGTCTGTGTCCGGTCAGCAGCTGTACGCAGCAGCCGTACGCAGCTGAACACGCCGATGTGCTGCTCCAGGCATCAAGAAGGGCGGGGGGGGGGGGGGGGTCTGAATCGACAACGCAACGAGCTGGCAGGTACACTGCATGATGTTTACAATCGCTATGGAGGCGCACATCCTTCTGTGACGTAAGCCTATTGGGCGGCTGGTGGCGCGCTCGCGCCGTCTTGTAACCTGTATTTTGTATAGACATGTCTAACATCCAGAAATGACTTGCAGGTTTTCGCCCTGGACAATCGCCGCGTGTTCGGGTTATCTTAGCAATATCAAAATGCATGTTTTGTTGACAAAGGGATGGTCTGGGCGTTGATAGACGCTTGTGCAGACTTGTCCCCCCGCAATGGGCGAAGCTGTTCCCATGATCCGATGAATTGTGGTGACCGAAGCATGGAAAAGCTATATTCGGCTTACTGTAGAGGGGCGCAAACCGACATGTGTCCTGGCACATCTTGGGAAGAGGAAACCAAGCGCAGCGCCTGGGATCGGTTGAGCGATTACCTGCGGATGTCTTCTGCAGATAGCGTGTGCGCATGCGTGGCAGCGTTCTGCGTGTGCAGCTGCCGCCGCACACGAGCCCGCTGCTTTGGCGAGGCGGGATCGTTATCGCCATCGTGCAGCATGCGGCCAATCCTGTGACCACCTCGTGTCAGTCCGAGCCAGCCGGGGGCTGATTCGACGCGTTAAGGGCGCCTCCTGGTCTCTGAGCCAGCGAGGGCTGGGTCCGATTCGACGCGCTGAGGGCGACCGACTCTCGATCTCTGGACCAGTGAGGGCGAGGCCCGATTCGACGCGCTGAGGATGCCTCCAGGTCTCCGAACCAGGGAGGGCGGGTCCCGATTCGACACGCTGAGGGCGACCGACTCTCGGTCTCTGGACCTGGAGGATTCACGTGCAGGAGAGAGCGGATAATTGCGCCGGCGAAAGCGTAGTCAATATGTGCAATTGGCACGCTTTTGTGTGTACAAACCACGGGTCCGCCGGCTTGGGGCGTTTTCAGGGGTTGCTTGGTGTTGGAGCTCAATATCCAGACGACATGAAAAGGTGAAGTCAACTGCGTCGTGCAGATGAAACGAAACGGCTACAATTCACCGCCGGGTCCCAGAAGCTGCCGACCCACTGAAGCGTCGCCAACCGAGCCCTACCACCTGTTTCGAAATCGATCTCGAGCGCGTGACACTGGTCTGAGCAGAGAGAGATTGAGCTCTGCCCACTGCCCAGCCATGTGCTCCTGTCTATTGTGACCAATGTACACTCCAACTATTTACAACCGTCCTAGAATTCGTTGGTCACAATCACCCCATGACCCAAAACTTCAAGTCGCGGCAGCTTCATCGATTTCGTGGCTGAGAATTGAACACACACACTGTCTGTTTGCTGCGAAGCTCAGTTTTCTTTTTGTTTTGTTGACACGCTGAAGCTGACACTTGGTGGCTCCTCCCCAGATGGAAAGACTGCAATGAAAATGTGAGAAAAGATGGGCCTGGACCAAGCGTTTGAGCGCATCGAATGTAAAAAAAATGGCGGATATCGTGATGGGATCGCGGAAAGGAGTTACACAAACTGACCACCAAGTATATATGCAGCCCCACGTCAGATGCTGATCTACGAGTACGCCAATGGTTGTAGCGGTTGTATTGGGATATATGTTTTGGGGCCCGATATTGTAATGTTCAAATATTCTATCTTTTTGAGCGACTGCTTGGTTCCAATGAGAGCTCTAAATGTTTCGTTTGGCTTCATCTTGGGACTATTAATCCGGAACCATACTGGGATCACAGGTTGATTCCTCGACCCCGCTGCTCAGTTCAGGGAGACCGGTGAGTGTTGGTTGGAAATGATCGAGAACTTGGGTGTCGGTAGTGTAGGACAAAAATCAGCCATGGGTGAGCCAACAGGGTAGGTCGTTGATGAAGAGTAGGGGGAGCATTGGCCGAGAATGGCTCCTCCGGGCTACTCCGTGGGTCAGTGGGAGCGTACCAGAGCAGGCGCCGGCCACTGTCAGCTTACAATCACTGAGATAGCTCCAGAACCATCCCGGCTGCACGCCATCACACTCCAGTTCGTCCGGGAGGACGCCGTGGTCGACGCCGTCCAAAGCTTTCAAGGACTTTGGAAGTCCGCTGAATCCATCGGAGCGAGCTCTCCGAGACACACAAGATGCCAAGCTGCTGCTGTTTTAAAATAATGTTCATCTCGTCAAGTCGGGGAGTAAGTGACCTGGTATTTACGAGGTCGAAGCTGGAGCTGAGACGGCAGCGCTGGGGAGACGCCAGCGGCTGCGGGCCTGAATCGCCGGTGCTGCCGCAGGCTCCTCCGGGGTCACGTCACCAGCAGCCTCCTCCATGTCGCCGGTGCTGCCGCAGGCTCCTCCCGGGTCACGTCACCATCGGCCGCCTCCATGTCGCCAGTGCTGCCGCAGGCTCCTCCGGGGTCACATCACCAGCAGCCTCTTCCATGTCGCCGCGGTGCCAGCGCCGGCCCGGTGACGAGTCACGCAGGAACCACGCCGAGCGGTCGCCCCGCTGACGGCGCCCGGGAATAGCCCCGCTGACGACACCCGGGAACAGCCTCGCTGACGACGCCTGGGAGCAGCCCCGCTGACGACGCCCGGGAACGTTGCTGCTGCCTCGACGGACTCGGCTGTCAGCCTGCGATCCGCAGCTGCCGCTCCGCTGACGATAGTCGGGATGTGTCACCAGCAACTGCCTCTTCCGGAGGTCACCAGTGCACGAAGTGCCACTTTCTCAAACGGGAGTGGCCTAAGGACGGACTCGCCACCTCGACAGATGGCACCATCGCCTTTGCTCAGCAGTCTGCTAATCCCTCACAGAGCCCGCAGAATGATGTTCATGGTTTGAAAAAGTTGCGGGGGGGTAGACTTGAACCAGGATCTCTCGCCTACAAGTCGACCGCGCTGCCCGTGCACCAGGGGACGTGGCGCACTTTGCGTCGCGGAGGCCGACGGAGACTTGGCGATGCCGCTGAGACCGATAGCGGATCTATGATGGCGCCTGGCTGTTCCGGAGCCCGACAGCGAGTCTGTGATGGCGGCTGGCTGCTCCGGAGCCCGACAGCGGGTCTGCGATGACGTCTGGCTTGACGCGTGTAGGCGAGCGAGACAAAGGACCACACAATTTGGTAAGAACTCACTGATTTCTTGCTCCTTCGGTGAGCCGGTCACACAGCAGGTGGTTACTGTTCCTAAATAAGAACTGATGCTACAACTGATGCTACTTATGGGGAGAGAGAACACTATGAGCTAACGTGAACACTTCACAATCGAGAGAGGAGGCAGCGTCCAGCGCGCCGCACGCCGCAAGAGAAAATTCAGTGAAAATGGACGGACATTTGTGGATCTAAGCAATACTACTGGTGGGTACATTTTAAGATTTGATCAAAACATTTTAATTGGACGATTTTCTGGGATCAGAGCTCACGCTAAGTCGTGCTCGTTGGGTAAAAAGTTACTCCTACCAGGGGTCACAAATTCTAGGGCAGTGACATAATTTGGTGGTGGGCGTTTATATGTCGCACTGCTCGGCACAATACGCCCTGTCCTTCGCCGTCACCTGACCTTTACGTGGCCGCTGCCATCCTCCGTGAGCCATGCCTGCCAAGGTCAAATAGCAAGCGCCTAAAGCGTCTCGAGCCCACCCCGTCATGGATGCATGGATCAGCAGGTACGCGCTCTAACCATCTGACCTTCACCAAAATATCCTTTTGCCCCAGACAAATTAAGCAATTATTTTCATTAACGTCATTTCAATGACGCCTTGTCACACAACATGCAGCGAAAGAATGCGCAGCTATGCCATCAAATGAGCATAACACACATCCATATATGTGGTGGCCTCTCCAATCCACGCATGAAAGGCGCACTAGCCTTCTGGCCTTCGTGTCGGCTCTCGTCAAGAGCCGTCTGGGAGACCCAGTCACACCACACTGGGACTGCACTGGAGAGGGTGGGCAGCTGTCCATCCTCCCGCAGGGCAATTCAGCCGATTTCAACCTTGTCCGCAGAGCAAACACGCGGATGCGGCGAAGTTTTCAGCAAGTTCACCGGGGCAACACACGAGCAATGCTAAAGCCCTCAAAGGGTTTGGCGTGAGCGATGTGGAGAGCGAAGCAGGCCACAGAGTGAACTCAGCACAGCGGACCGTACTCCGTCCTGTATTTGCGGGGTACGCAGGACCCTGAGGAGGCCCGTGTTTCGCTCCAGTCGCGGCAGTCTTGACTGCTGATTAAGGCAGATACCTGCCAGGCCTTCGTGTGCTCCGCATCCGCTGTTTTTGTGAACTGGCGTTGTTTGAATCGGTGATGTTTTTTGTGAATTTACACACCAGTGCCATATTAGTGGATCCCTGCATTTGGAACTTTCTTGAAATGTGGACCGCCTTGATCGAACACATTGGTATCGCTTCACAAAGGTCTGACTCTATCAAGGCCTGGTTCAAAGGCCTGGTTCAAAGGTCTGGTTCAACGGTCTGGTTCAATACCACAGTCTGACTTGTAGCCAGGCACTTCGGTGAAGGGCTTTCACCTCTGCTTTTTTTGGTATCATCTGCGTGATAAACATCTCACAGCTTCACCGCCTGACCGTGCCTCGCTCCTCCCTCGCCGGGCTTGGTGTCTTGCAAACGTTTGACATGGTTAGGAGCATTCAACACCGAATAGTTGATCGACACATTGAACACGGTTAAAACGAGAACAGAGGCATCTTAATCAAAACCTTCTACTCTGTGACTGCTGTCATGTTGTTGGTCTCCGACCGTGGTGACGCCGGCCGCGCTGATGTTGCCACGCCCAGCTGGCTTCGACCAGCCACGTCCGGCCCGAGGCACACACGAAGGACGGACGCTCAGCCTACCGTATCACATGTATTGCGACTGGCCCCGCGCCGACGCTGTCAGCCGAAGGACGATCGTCTCACACCCTCTGAGAAGGGCAAACGGGAAACATCCGAGACGAACAAGCGTCAGCCAATCAGACACCGAGACGAATCAGCGTCAGCCAATCAGACACCCGTGAGATTCGGAGGGCGAGTACCTCTCACCTGTACACGAGATCTCTCGGCAGTAGCATCACATAACTCGCACTAGGGTGAGGCGCGAGTTTCTATCACTGTTCTGTAACAATACGGCGCGAACGCGCGTGTCATCAGATGATCATAGTCTCTACAATGCGTTGAGATATACGCACACACAAATAAATACATACATGAAATACAAAAGGGGCGAAATAACACGTAGGGATGAGCCAGTCAGCTCACCGTCTGTCCATTGGAGTGCAAACCAGCCGGCCTGCATCCAAAAGGACAGCACCGCATGCTTAGGTCGGCGAAGAGTGAAGTGCCACACCATGCGGGGACCAGTCTGTGTCCAGTAAATTATACGCCGCTGATTGCAACAGGCTGTGCTGATGCCAGCACTCTGATGTGGCAGAAGGGTCGATCAGACCTTTGCGTGCCCGCTCGTCGTTGTCCACGTCGTCGTCCAGTTTGTTCGGCACGGATCGATAACTGACCCCATCGGGCAGCCGTGTACCTCACCGAGCCGAGGCTCCGCAGCAGTCGGTATGGCCCGCCTCCCCCTCCCCCCGCCCCTTCCTACCGCCTCCACTGCGGCTCGCCGCGCATGGCCCGGCCACAGCCTGATCCGGGGCGCTCGACCACCGGCCCTGGCCGCGCCCCGCCCCGCAGCGGTCCGCACCGTCTACTGTGCGCCGCCGTCCGGCCGCGGCGCGTGGCCCGGCGGCGCCACACTGCCGGGGTCCGACGTGCGCGAGCACTCGAGCACGGGGCTGAGCGCCGGCTGCTCGACCGCCGCCGCCGGCAGGTGGCTCTCGACCGCCGAGTCCTGCGACGACTTGCGACCACCGCGGATGGACGACATCTCGAGCAGCGTGTTGGCGCTGCGCGGCTGCGTCAGCCCGCTGCGCGAGCCGTCCGACAGCTGAGGCAGCAGGTGGCGCGAGCGCGTGGCGCGACCGCCGCTGCCGCGTGACACCGGTGGCCGACACAGCGAACGGCGCCCCAGTAGCCGCAGCAGCTCCTGCCGGAACTGCTTGGTGAAGATGGCGTACAGGTAAGGATTGGCGCACGCGTTCAGCGGGTAGAAAAAGACCAGCAGGATCTTGGAGTTGGTGACGCTGATGAGTGGCACGCCCATGATGGCCGTGACGCCGAAGAACGCGATCGGCGCCCAGCACGCGAAGTCGGTGAAGACGAGCAGCGCCATCCGCTTCGCCACCTGGAAAAGCGGCGAAGTGCGAGCAGCTCTCGAAGCGTTGGAGGAGCATTCCACCGGTGACCCCCACAAACCACTCCTTCGATCATTGTTATCGCAGTCCACCGTTTACTGCAGGTCCGTGCTGTGTCTTGGGACTCAACGTTTCGTTCAACACCTTAGGTCATGTAGCGTCGAAATATCGCATGATGGCATCCGCGACGAGGGAGGAGAGGGAGGGGGAGGAGAGAGCACAGACCCAATGTATCGAATGACTCTTGGGCACACCGTACAATGTCAGTCCCTATTTAGGCAGATACGTGATTTGAATGACTTATGAAGATGCGCAGCTGGAAACGGCATGTATGCGGCATGAGGTAGCATCAAACACGAGCATCACCAAAACTGCCAGCCACTGCGTTCACCCAGTCGACCACGTGACCAACCTTCAGGTCGTTAGGCCGCACCAGGCCCCTCTCCACGTGTGAAATGCTGCAGTACATCCTCAGGTAGAACCAGGAGATGAGCAGGAAGGCTGCCCCGTTGCCGAGCAGCAGCAGCAGCAGGAATGCGATGCCGGCCCTGTCAGTCGCGTCCCGCGCCATCGGCAGGCATATGCTGCGGAGCGGACGGTCGCGAGGCAGCCAGTCACCTCAGGTACATCCTCAGACAGCCGTTGAAGCCGTACAGGTATCTAAAACGAGTCGGCTATGGTGGATGGCTCTGTCACATTGACGCATTGCAATGTGTGTTTTGAACGGTGTCCGCAGTGGCTTCCCCACAGCAGACTGTCCCATCGGCCCTCTTTGAAGCCCGTCGAGGCCAGTTCTCCCGGGCAATCTCTCATGGTCGTTTCTCGGGACACCCTCCCAATCCTGACGAGATTATCATCAGGGGAGAAATGGCCGGTTGCTTAGCGACTTCGGTTTCCACGTGGGGGCCCAAGTTCAAATCTAGGTTGTGCCAAGGTTCCTGGGCGCTTATACGATCCTGCAATTGCTGGTGCTCCATACAAGTGTGCGCAGCGATGTACGTCGGTTCCACTTGAAAACTATCAGGGACGTAGCCTCAAGCCATCTCATTGGGTCTCCTTCTCGTGGCTGCCACGACGCAGTCCCAATATTGTCTCCCTGGGCTATCCTTTAAGACCTTCCGAAATGACTCCGGACAGTCTCTCCGGGCGGTCCTCTAACACTCCTTTGAATACAGCCTCATGCACGTCTCCCCGGTGCGTCTTCTCGGAACCACCTGGCAGGCACGCCGACATCAGCCTCCTTGGGTCGTCTTCTTGGGTAATCATCTCAAACCTGTGAAGGCCTTATTCATTACGTCTCCCCAGGTCTTGCCGATGACATAGCTTCTCGGGTCCTTGGGGATTCCGCATTTCCCTGTGCAACATCTCTCACCCACGCAAAGCGAAATTGCGCGAGCACCTAACTTGAATCACGTTAAAAAACGCAAGCAACCTTGGTGAAAGTACTAAACTTAAAGGAAAACCACCAAATCGAAAGTACGAAAACCAAATGAACGGTACGAAACCAATCAAACACAGGCGGATTCCATTAATTCCCATCGATTCGTGCCTCTCATTCTAAGCTTCCAGACCCTTAACAGATGCACCCGCACGCAATTACTGCATACGTAAATAGTTTAAAATCCAAGGTTAATTTCCCTTGCCCAACCCACGATCCGTGCGGTCTTAGCCATAACCACCCTCTTCCAATCGCCCAGCAATGCTGCGCACGAGTTAATCGCTCTTTTTAGAGTTGCCAACATTTTCGCTGCAAGTTGTAAAAATAAAGCTGACAAAGTTTCGCTGCTGCGATTGCCGCTTTTGGTTTGAACAACCAACAACAAATATCACGTGAGATTATGTTATTGCAAGGAACAACAAAAGAGAAAATGGCACTGTTTCGCGAAACCTCTTGCAATGACCGCCATACCAACCCGTCATCTTCTCCAACGCGGCCCATTGTCCGTTCCATGGGTTACCAACGCGCTCACGCAGCCGCAAGGACATAAATGGTGCGATTGAAACCCAGTGGGGTTTGCTACACGCCTTCCATTGCTCTTGCTCAGGGCTAGCTGGAAATGGTTTACGGCGTGTCGCCTGGAGCTGTCGTTACCAACGCCCCCTATCGGCCGCCACAGCTTTCTACCAGCGTATTGTATAACAACGTAAACATTTTGTTTTGCTTTACTCGTGGCAGCGGCCACCACGCTGAGTCATCTTGATCCTTCGCGAAATTGGTCGATCATCTGCCACATTCTCAGCCTTCGTTTCAGTCCCATCAGCTCTGTCCACATCACCGAGCTCTTTCTTTTGTTTTTGTGTGCTGGCGCTCGATTTAGCCAATAACTTTGCTATATCTTCTGTCCTTCTGTTTTTCGCCTTTTCACGCCCCTCTCCTTTTCTCCAGCGTTCTTATTTGCTTGTGTTGTTACCATATTACCCCACGCATGACGTCATTACGTCACCAGACCTCCCTTCCCGCGGGAGCCAACGAGGCTTATTTCCGCCTATCCCGCTTACAATCAAGACGCCTGGCCCGGGGGCTCATTAGCCAGACACCAGTCATTCTCCGCCTCCGGCCAGTCGGTTCCCAAGCCGGGTCACACAGTGTGGTCGGCATAACCAGCTCCGAGGCGTCGGAATGCAGGTCCATACGACTGCAGTGTTTTTGGGTACAATGTGGAGACAATTTTAAGCGATGAATTTGTGACAGCTCAGCATCACGGATAGGAGTATGCACATAAAACAAAACGTAGTTCCACTCTTCATTTATCGTTTTGTTGTAAGATGTCCTCGCGTTGTGTTTTACGTTATAATTTACTTAAGCGCTTAATGAATTAACTCGTTATGTATTAAAACACGACAAATTCTTGTCTTCATCTCTCCAAGACTGCTTTATTTCCTTCTTTAAAAAATACACCGTCGCGCGGGCGGCCCCCGTGCACAACAGATCCTCCTTAACACTCCCCCGACCCTGAATGACCCCTCTCGTCATTTGGAACATCACTTTTACATCCCCCGTGAGAACATCACTGCTCCATTTCCAAGCGGATGATTTGGTGACTGGCCTCTTGAATAGTCCCTTTGACGTCTTCACATCAACCACTCTGACCACGCAATCTGGTCCTGGATACGTCTTCTCGACTCGCGCCATCGGCCAGGTTCCTCGCGGCACATTGGGATCAATAAGCAGAACCACTTCTCCTTCGCGCAGTTTCCTCCTGACTTCAGTCCATTTCTATCGCGCTTGCAGAGTCGGCAGGTATTCACGTACCCAGCGACGCCAGAACTCTGTGCTAAGCTGCTGCAACCGTCTCCAGCACTGTTGGAGGGCTGCAACTATCTGTGCTCGTCAAAGGTGTCATCTCAACTCTTGATCGGCCCGTGATGAATTCTCCCGGTGTCAGCGGCGGCAGGTCGCTTGGATCAGACGAGACAGCTGTCAATGGGCGGGTGTTGAGCAGTCCTTCAGCTCTGCAGAGCGCTGTGCTCAGCTCCCCATCGGCGAGATTTGCTCGTTCCAAAGTCTTCACCAGCGCCTTCTTGGCCACCTTGACCAACGCTGCACACACTCCATTGAAATGGGGTGCGCCAGGAAGATTGAAGACCCACTTCGTGGGGTATTTCGAGAGCTCCCTTTGAATCGTATCGATGTTGAACCCATGAACTTCTCTCTTCAGTTCCTTAGCGGCCCTCAAAAAGTTTCTCCCGTCGTCGGATCTGATCTCGGCTGGTCGACCTCGGCGCGAGATGAACCGCATTAGAGCGCGTATGAAGCTGGCGGTGTCCAGTGAGTAGGCCATCTCCAGATGCACAGCCTTGGTTTGCAGGCAGACAAAAATGCAAAGGTAGCGCTTTTGTCGCGTCTTCCCTCGTCCCTGCTTTGTCCAGAATGGTCCGGCATAGTCAACAGCACATCTGTCGAAGGTTCGGAGAGACGGACGGACGGACGGACGGAGAGACGGACGGAGAGACGGACGGAGAGACGGACGGAGAGACGGACGGAGAGACGGACGGAGAGACGGACGGAGAGACGGACGGAGAGACGGACGCACCCGTGCATCTATCATCGGCGCCATTTACTGTGTTTCTGGCTTCTTCTGTAACCTCTGACACGTAACGCACCTGCGTGCGCAAAGACTATAATCTCTCTCGCTGCAGGAATCCAAAACCTCGTTATCAGCTCAGCTAGGGTGTTCTCTACGCCAAGTCCGTGTTCAGCTTCTCCATGGACATGCTGGATAACCAGCCTGCTAATGACGTGCTTTTTTCGGCAGAAACATCGGGTGTTTGACTTCAAAACTTAGCTCTGATCGCTGCAGTCGGCCGCCGACCCGGATGGTCCCATCTCCATCTAAGAATGGGCTGAGCTGTTTCACAGTACTCCGGCGGCATGCTCTCTGCGGTCGTGCGCCCGACATCTTCACTTGTCGAAGCTCCTCTATTTCATCTCGGAATGCATCCTTCTGCGCTTGTTGAACCCAGATCTTCTCAGCTTCTTTTAGTTCCCCTGGGTTCAGTTCTCTGTCCGGTGGAGAGGTGCTCGTTTGAGAGATCTTCCCGCGTAGAACTCTGATGAATCTCTGCACACAGGCTGTAACTCTCAACAGTCTTGTCCAGCTTGAGAAGTTTGCCGGGTTTAGCCGCCAGCTGGGACCCGACGGAGCTCGTACAGTAAACACATTATTCTGCTGGTCCTTCTTGATCTCAGACTGGTTGAACTCTTCTGTGGCGAATTCTTTCTTCCGTGGCCATCCGCTTTCGTCTCTCAGCAGGAACTTGGCTCCATGCCACCACAGCTGACTCTCCGAAATATCCTTTAAAGTCAAGCCCCTGGTGGATGCGTCCGCCGGCTCGTCTGACCCTGGCACGTGCTGCCACTGCTTGGGTGTTGTCAGCTCATGAATCCCTGATGCCCTGTGAGCGACAAACGGCTGAAAACGGCAGATTTCATTTCGAATCTAGCATAGCACGTCCATCGAGTCAGACCAAAATTGCACGTCTTCAATTTTCTCTCCCATTGCCGTGCACAGCGTCTTCACAAGTCTTAATCCCAGCAGTGCGCCCATCAGCTCCAGTCTTGGGATTGTCTGCTTCGTCGCTAGCGGCGCCACCCTCGCGCGTGCCAGCGCGAGCTGAGAGGATCGTTCGCTGCCACTTTCGGACACGACGTAGATGGCTGCGCCATATGCTTGTTCTGACGCGTCACAGAACACGCGAATCTCCTGAAGGGTGACCTCTGAGAAAGGATGAGTGCAGCGCGGCACCGAGAGACTGCTGAGCTGCTGCAGGTCGACAAACCACTCAGACCACTTCAGCTTCTGGTCGCCCGGCAGTATGTCATCCCAGTCTGCTCCGCTGATCCATGTCTGCTGAAACAGCATCTTTGGTCGAATGGTGAGTGGCACGAACAGGCCTAGTGGGTCGAAGACAGAAGCCATCTCCCTCAGACATGTCCTTTTGGTCAAGTTTTCAGACAGGATTTCTCGTTTTGACGTGTCTAGGGAGAGGCGGTCTTCATTTGTTGTCCAAACTACTCCAAGAGTCTTTCGTCGGCACCGAGCCCTGATCTTCAAAGAAGTGGCGCGAGCTGATAGCTCTATCCTCGACGGGGATCGCTTTCAGCACTTCCGCATTGTTTGACACCCCCTTCTAATCTTCATCCCACCATCTTCGAGAATACTGCTGACCTGCTTCCTAACTTCGATGGCCTCCTGTTCTATCCTGAACGATTGAATGCCCGTCATCCATGGTAGAAGTGCTTCAGCAGCATATCGGAACCTAGTGGATACTTTTCTGCATGTTTTTCGAGCGTTTTCTTTCAGTATGAACTGTGCGACGAATGGAGCGGCCGCGTTCCCAAACAGCCAGAGGTTTGCTTCGTATACTGTGGGCCCCTCGTCCTTCATATTTCGCCACAGCACTCGGTGGTTTTTCTGCCATCTGACGCGATCTCAACTTGTAAAAACATCTCGCAGACGTCGCCAATTAGCGCAATGCAGTGCAGCCGAAAGCCGAGCAGCGTCTCGACGAGATCGGTGTGTAGAGAGACGGCCCAGGGAGAACTTGCGAATTCAGGCTCACTGCTCGATGCTTAGCGGCTGCATCGTGCACAATCCGGATTTTTGTTGGCGCCTTCTCCTCTCGGATGACTGGAAAATGTGGCAGGAACCACTCCTTCTCGCTGATGTTTGTCCTTTCGGAGACGGGCACTTTTGACATGTAACCCTTCTTCACGTACTCTTCAAGAATTTCACCGCACTTGGCCGGCAGCTCGCCACCGAGTCGCTTCAGAGATTGCTCCAACCGCACAAGACGCTGCATTGTGGCGCTATAGTTGCTCATCAGCTGTGGCTCTACGTTTCTTGACGAGACCTCCGCCTGGTACCGATGACCGCTGTACGAGAGTGGCTCCGATACCTTTTTCAGCGCCCCTGCTCTTCACGTGACATGAGGCCCTCTTCTGACTCTGATTTGAATGACCTCTAAATCGGCCATTGACCTAATCGCTTCTACTTCCTCTTCACATTTTTTCTTCAGAAGTGAGTCCTCAGTGTTTTTTACACGTGAGTCACGTTCTTCCCCATCTTCAGGTCAGAGAATTCAGATCCGACGTGTTTCTCTTTGATAAAGCCGAACGCTGTCCAGCCCAGGGGAGTCAAAATTGCCACTGGGTCATAGGCAGCGCCTTTCACGGAGCTAAGCGGGACAAATAACTGAGTTGTCTCCGCACACAGACCGATGAGGATGGTCGACACTGCTGTTCTTCATATTGGGAATGGTACGGTTTTTCACATGCAGCCACCGCTTCTTCACTGTGTTGCAGTTAGTACGCACTGAAGCACCATCGAGACTTTGTATCACGTAAACATTCACTGACACTTCGTAGCTGCTGTGGAGACTTGACAACTTCACGATGCCCGTCTTCATGGTGACATCTTCTGTGCCGCTGACAGTACCCAGCTGTAGCACTTGCTCTTCTCCATCGAATTCTAGCTCACTCGCGGCAGCCTTCGTCATGAATGAGGCATCTGAGCAGGGATCAAGCAGCGCGTTAAGCACAACCGAATGATGTCCATATTGTACCACTACAAGCGCAGTCTGGACGGCTATTTTCCCACACGTCACTTTGGGTTCTGAGGTCGACGTGTTGTAGCTTGTACTGGGATTATTCAAGTTTCTCAGTGCACCGCTGGAACTGATCCAACTATTTTCACTTGCCTATCGAAATGGGTAAAGCTCTTTTACTTCAGTAACATTTTGCCATTGCACAGACTGGTTTTCACTCGGCATACGATGCAGCTACTGGTGCTGCTCCTGCTGCTGCGCGTGCAGCAAAGTGTGATGGCTTCCGCCACATCCATCAGCCGCATATCTTGGGAATGACCTGCACGTGACGCCGCGGTGCTTTCCGCTGAGGCGTCTGAAACAGATCCTTTCTGATTTACAAAATCCGTATCTTCTCGATGCATCCCAGCTTTGGAGCTCCGCGCAGTCACGCAGCAGGTGACGCGCTTGACACACATAGCAGCTTGCTTGCGCCTAACTTGCATCACGTGACTTGCTGATCTTATTCGTGGCATACGCTCTTCTTCCTCTGTTTTTTATCTCATTGCTTCTGGTTCGTCTTCTGATTTGGTCATCTCCTTCGCCCTTTTTTCAAGCCGAGCTTGTTCAGCTAGCCACTCAGCGAAGGTTTCGAAGCTGTCTTCACGGCCTGCTGTTCCTAACCATCTTTGATATTTTTTGACACATGAAGGGTGAAGTTTTTCGGCCACCAGAATGTGATAAGCCAACACATCAGACTGGCCGCTAACTGAACCTATCTCCTTCAGTGAGGTGATGAGACAGGCCACGCGATCGGCGAACTGTTCCAGGCGCTTCGTGTCTCCTTCAGCGATGCGCGAGAAGTGTCGGATTTTGTTGAGTTCGTGATGGTTTCGTCTCGTTTTTCCACCATAATTTTCTTTCAGCTGCTCTCTAGCTTTTCTGTAGCCGGCCCTCGGATGGTTTGTAGCCTTCTACGAGTTTTAGTGCTTCACCGGCTAAGCCGTTTTTCAGGTATAACATTTTAACTTCGGGTCCATTTCAGTGTCTCCAATGAATGCTTCGATAAATTAACAGCTTCCCAATCTTCGAATTGGCTGCATTTCCTTCGAACACTGGCAGCTCCGGTTGTTTTATTCCTTTCACTGTACAGGCACTTTCATTTCTCGTCTTTTCAGTGGCATTATTGTCCTGTTTTCTTTGATACCATCACCATCAGGTCGTCACAGGCGTCGGTAAATTGATACGTTCCTTCCACAAATATCGCAGCTTCTTCATCAGACTGTAAGCTGTCACAAATGTTTTCACTAACTTCCCTCATAGTCTCCAGTGGTCTTTAAGCTGCTGGCAATTGTGTTCAATGCAACTAGCTCCTTCATCTTCAGAGAAGAGTTCTTCAATCTCTTTCTTTAGCTTAACAGCCTGAGCTTTGTACGCATTCCGTTTTCTTTTTAGCTTCGGTTCGCTTATCCTCGATCCGGGTCACGCTAATAAATAAACTCGTCATGTTCTAAAATAACTTAACCGCTCTTACTATTTAAACACGACAAATTATTTGCTTCATTTCTCCAAGACTGCTTTACTTCTTTCTTTAAAAAATACACCGTAGCGCGGGCAACGCTCGTGCACAACATACAACAGGTCCTCCTTAACACGTTTAATGAATGCGTCTCCGACAAAAAAGATGCCTTTCATTGTGGAATACATTGTGTGTTGCGTCAGTGACAATATACCACGCGGCATATTCCTTGTTCTTCAGGACTTTCCAGTATCATTTGCAACGTTTGCGAGGTTCGTATATGACTACGGCTATTGTTGTGCAAACAGGGACAGCGCGCCGGGCACGGAGACTCGGGCTTCTCCAATTTGAACCCGTTAGTGTTTTCCAAAACGCCCGCAGAATTCGAACGGTCTGCCGCTTCGGCATACGTGATCTTCTCGTCTCGTCTTGAACGGTGCGTGCCGTGCATAATTTGGCGTCCACTGAGATCCCCGTCGTCTCGGTTCACGCTCGAGAAGATCCCTACTGCCGGATTTTCCGCTCGGTAGGAACAGCAGCGTGTACCGGCGAGTGTGTGAAGTGATCGTCGTTGGGGATGCCGCTGGCCGACTGACATCCCAATTACGCCGCGGGGCCCATTGGGCGACACATCACTCTGGGGAATGGCGGGCCCCGTCGCCCGTTCAGTGTGCGTCAGCAGGGCCCGCGGCGGCAGGCCGCGCGAGGCCCGCCCTGTCCTGAGGTCCTGACGCAGCACGCCTGATGGCCGTGACGCGGCACGGCCTACTGGCCCTGACGCAGCACGTCTGCTGGCCCTGACGCAGCACGCCTGCTGGCCCTGACACAGCACGCCTGCTGGCCGTGACGCAACACGCCTGCTGGCCCTGACGCAGCACGCCTGCATGGCCCTGACACAGCACGCCTGCTGGCCCTGACGGCAGCACGCCTGCTGGCCGTGACGCAGCACTACTGCTGGCCCTGACGCAGCACGCCTGCTGGCCGTGACGCAGCACGCCTGCTGGCCGGTAACGCAGCACGCCTGCTGGCCCCTGACGCAGCACGCCTGCTGGCCGCGACGGCAGCACTCCTGCTGGCCCTGACACAGCACGCCTGCTGGCCTTGACACAGCACGCCTGCTGGTCGTGACGAATTACGCCTGCTGGCCCTGACACAGCAGGCCGCTTGATGTGCCATCAACATCTTCATCCGGCCGTCTGAAACGAGGTATCACGGCGATACTGGCCAGAATGGCAGCCTCTATTGGAGTTTGAAAATCATCTAAATTTTCGAAACCTTGAAGACTTAGATCTGCTTCATGCTGTGCAAGCAGCACTGTTCAGGAACAGAACGAAAGCCAGATCAGCATCCATGCTATCTGCAATCGACTCGTGCTAAGTTTTGGACAAACGATTTACTTGCGTGGCTTGAGATAGGGGACTCAGTAGAACTCGTTTAGAAGTTGTCGATTCAAACTCGTTCTCAAACGAAGTTGAAACGGCGCCGTCTCACGTATAACTTTGATGGTCCAGCCATGTGCAAGGTCCATGCACCAGCCACTTCAGTTAGTCAACTAAACTTCAATCCTCTGCAGAAGTTATGACATGAAGTGAATCTGGTCATCGATGCTGCTAGCATTGCACGCATACAAATGTACCCACAATGCAGCGTTATTTTGTGGTACAGTTTTTAACCTGCGGTGGCCCGTGTACAGTGAAAGCACACCCACCTCCATCCTTTACTCTAAGCTTCTAGAAAATTTTTCAAACCGCTCCAGTTAGCCAAACGAAGTTTCAGCAGCTTGACACACTCTGGAGAAAAGAAAACGTTTTTTTCGTCAGGTCGCCAGATTGTAACGTCATTGGTGAAGGTTTATATGGCTGTTGATGTTTCTACCCAGGCACCAATGTGCAGCTTCCTTTCCCGTTTTGAATTGTTTTGATGTAGCCTATCGACTGGCTTGCCGCCGGCCAGGGCCAGTCGTACCGCGTGGGGCCAGACTGGGTCACTAGAAAAGTTTATGTGAGGTTAACGCATTTGCATCAAACCATAGCGAGTTGTACCGTGCCGGCCATTGTGATGCATTGCTCAGCTAACTAATACCTTATTAAAGCACTGTAGGACTATTCACAAGGGACACACAAAGACCAAGACCAAGATGACCACTGTAGGGCACATTCAGCCGCGCTCCTGTTCTAAGTGTCCGCTGCAGAGCACTACCACCGTTATTGCCTGCGCTAGGGCTTTGAAGGCGTTGAGAGGCCTGGACGGGTTTGGTTTTGTTTGCCGTAGTGCCGTCATAAGTCACGTGACAGACCGTCAGCTGATCGATATACGAGCGGGATTGGACGGGCGTGTCGTGGTCGTTTGAAATGGTTGTGATCGGACGTATGCTCCTGAGACAGTGGAGGCATGCGTACGTTTGACTTTCAGACGGCCGTGGTTGGAGCACTATCCCAAGGGGACGGGGCAGGCTTCTGCCACACGGCTGGGGGGTTTTGTCACCAAGCGCAGGGGCGAACGCAGAAGGAGTGATGGAGGTGGTTACCTGGTGCTGATAGTGCCGATGCCGACCAGGGGCAGCGTAGCCATGAAGGAGTACATCCAACCGACCACCAATCACCCTACAACGAGA